>NC_090245.1:85895549-85913049 GCF_037325665.1 Littorina saxatilis
GAGCAAAAGGGACAAACACATGTTTGGCGCGGAAACAAGCGCCTGTCAGTGACCCTCTGTATCTCTGTCTTTCTGTTTGTACGAAATACATTTCCAACAGTTTAACCCCCCCCCTCTCTCTCTCCCTCTCTCTCTCTTTCTCTCTCTCAATGTCTCCTCTCTCTCTCTCTATCTGTCTCTCTCTCTCTCTCTTTCTCTCTCACTCTCTCTCTCTCCCTCTCTCTCTCTCTCTCTCTCTCTCTCTCTCTCTCTGCTTCTGTCTCTCTGTCTCTGTTCCTGTTCCTGTCTTTGTGTGTCCTGTCTCTCTCTGTCTCTCTCTCTCTCTCTGTCTCTGTCTCTGTCTCTCTCTCTGTCTCTTTCTGTCTCTGTCTCTGTCTGTCTCTCTCTTTCATTTTTTGGATAGCTTTTTGTCTGCCCTTTCCTTTCTCTCATATCGTGCACTCAAATGCAGCTTGTCGAGGTCATAACTCAAACTCTCGCGTCAAAAGCCTGTCAAGGAACGAACAAGTACCGGTACTTTTTAACACCTAGAAGTGTAAAAGTCAAGGAATTCAAGTACATTGTAACTGCCATAATCCGAGATTTGTATTATTACCCGTGGGAATAGCCCCCGTAACAACCATGAATCATAATTACTGTTACAGTGGGTTTTCATTTTTCTTCGAGAGTGACGTGACCTTAGCTTACCTTGGTCGGAAAGGACGTCAGTTCCTTTATCTCTGATCTCTTCTCGCCATAGATGTCATCCTGTACACATTGTCTGGCCAATGTTATTGCCTGCTTTAGATTTGAACGTCGGCAATAGTGTCGTAGGGTTAATTTGGCGGTTGACCTACAAGGATGTGAAATATTCTTCTGTGAAAGATTTGTCATGAATGGTGAATTTATGAGCTTTTAGACAAATTCGGAGATGGCACAAGTGGCCCGCTTTTTTTGTAGTTTCGGTATTATCTAGTGCTGGAAATGAAAGTGTTTTAGAAGTTAAAACTTATACAGTTAATGATATACGATACCGATACATGCACAGCCTGGCGGTGACCTCACAATTACGTTTCAAATGATGGTATGTTGAAGTAACCAAGAGAAAATTCGTTTTCGAAATGATGTGTTACTTCCTCGGGAGACATGCAGAAGAAGTGACAGTTTCTACGAGACGCCACTATTCACGGTATGACGTCATGTCGAATTTGTTTGGCTTTTGACGTCAGAGATTTCGATTCAAAAGAGAGGATCAAAAAGGTCTTGATTGGGTTTTTTAATTGATAATCGTTAATTTTTAAGAAAAGAAAATGTCTATAAATCCACTTACAGAGAACAAAACAAAACTTTCGTAGAACCTAAGCAGACTAAAGCTGCAGCCAGGTGAGCTCTCCATACATCTGTTCCTTTTTAAAATAGAAGCTCACATTTATTACATTAAAAAGACCATGTCATAAAGAGAATTCTGTTTATAGCCTGTTGCAATTGGCCGTATCCATATATCTCTTCTCCTTTTTAAATAGCCTTGCTTATCATTTTCACTGCAGTTGTTGCATAGTAAAAACAAAATATTCACAAAATATATCAACTTGTTCTCTTATTAGATTGACGGCTAGACCGTTGAAATAACTGACACCTCATTAACAAAATCATCATTATAACGTTGCAGCCGTTGCAATGTCGAAGCAACACTTCACAATAGACGGATATTCATACCCGAAAAGGGACCCGCAGATATTTCCTCTTAGTGTGTTTATCTTACCCCCGGGTTGGCTTTACACACAACTCGTCATTCAGGTGTGTGTGTGTGTGTGTGTGTGTGTGTGTGTGTGTGCGTGCGCGTGTGTGTGTGTGTGTGTGTATGTGTGTGTGCGTGCGTGCGTGTGTGCATGCGTGCGTGCGTGTGAGTGTGTGTATGTATGAGTGTGTGTATGTATGTGTGTACGTACGTACGTACGTGCGTGTGTGTGTGATTGTGTGTGTGCGTGCGTGCGTGCGTGTATGTATGTGTGTGTGTGCGTATGTATGTGTGTATACGCGCGTGACGTGCGTGCATGTGTTTGTGTGTGTATGCGTGCGTGCGTGCGAGCGCGCGTGTGTGCGTGAGCAGTGTCCACACAATAATTACCTGCCGGTGACGACCAAACACCGCGGCCACCGTCCGTCTGGCGTGTGTAGCATTACTGATACCTTGAGGTCATCTGTCTGACGCTCCTTTGTTTAGTTAGTACTGCTGTCCCCGCCGAGAGATGCTCATTACTGATTTAGAGATTGTGGTCAGCATAAAGTTTGTATCATTACATTGAATAATTGAATGTTCAATTAAATTACCAGCTCACTAGACAGTGACAAAAACAGGACATTCATCGATTAAACGTGTCAGTTTTCTTGACAGGAGAAATAACTGTAATGAAAAAGAATGAGACTGCTGCCGATTTGACACCAACAGGAAGATAAAGAGGAATTGAACATGGCATTTTACGATCTGTTCAAATAAAAAGTTTCTTCTCTGCGAATTAATCTTCATCAAATTCGTGAGAAAAACAGTCATTATCTCTGTTTTTAGTGTATTCAAAAAGATTTGATACAATCATTCTTAAGCTCAGTAGAAACATTATGAATCTCGTAAACGACACTGTAGTCAAACATGTCTGTAGCGACCACTCACTGGAACAACCAAAAGTGATGCTTATAGAAAGAAAGATGGTCACTATAGAAAGGGGAATTGTACATAAATAGTCGGGGATCCTTTGGGATGGTCTCTGTAGGCAGGTTGTCGTTATCGACAGGTGGTCGCCAAGGCAGGTTTCGACTGTATTAGCACTGAAATTATGGATATTGTCAATAATAATATCGGCAAGGCAACATGTATCTGTTACCGCGAATGGAAAACCCATCTTTATCAAACACTGTTAAAAGTCCCCATAAAAAACCCCTCCCCTGTGGCATGAAAAGAAACTCCGTCAATTTCAACATTTCTAAAAAAATAATCGTAGCAAAGTAACTATACTGCAAGTTTTCTGAAGTAATACATGCTCAAACATCACAGAACGCCAGTAGAAATGGAAACCGATATTCTTCATAAAAGTAGCATTGTGTTCAGCGGGTGTTTCAGGGATCTGCATGCGGGAGCTCGAGGACTGTCGCGGTATTGGGCGCTGTGGAAATCCTAGTGGATATTCTTCATATGTAGCATTGTGTACAGCGGGTGTTTCAGGGATCTGCATGTGGGAGCTCGAGGACTGTCGCGGTATTGGGCGCTGTGGAAATTCTGGTGGATATTCTTCATATGTAGCATTGTGTACAGCGGGTGTTTCAGGGATCTGCATGTGGGAGCTCGAGGACTGTCGCGGTATTGGGCGCTGTGGAAATCCTAGTGGATATTCTTCATATGTAGCATTGTGTACAGCGGGTGTTTCAGGGATCTGCATGCGGGAGCTCGAGGACTGTCGCGGTATTGGGCGCTGTGGAAATCCTGGTGGATATTCTTCATATGTAGCATTGTGTACGGCGGGTGTTTCAGGGATGTGCATGCGGGAGCTCGAGGACTGTCGCGGTATTGGGCGCTGTGGAAAATATGGTGGATATTCTTCATATGTAGCATTGTGTACAGAGGGTGTTTCAGGGATCTGCGTGCGGGAGCTCGAGGACTGTCGCGGTATTGGGCGCTGTGGAAATCCTGGTGGATATTCTTCATATGTAGCATTGTGTACACCGGGTGTTTCAGGGATCTGCATGCGGGAGCTCGAGGACTGTCGCGGTATTGGGCGCTGTGGAAATCCTGGTGGATATTCTTCATAATTATGTAGCATTGTGTACAGCGGGTGTTTCAGGGATCTGCATGTGGGAGCTCGAGGACTGAGGCGGTAGTGGGCGCTGTGAAAAGCCTGGAGGATCGCCTAACCCCACTGGCCACCCAGCGTCTATGTTGTTTGTCACCCAGGTGTTGCCGGCAAAGCACACACAATAGTAGGTTCCCACTTAGCAGGCACACTGAAAGCGACGAGCACAGTCTAAAGCACACACAGAGGCGGGAATTTCCGGTCAGCGACCGGTCTTTCAAAAAGACTTGCCATTTGGGGTACATACTTCGCGGGGTAAACACACATTCTGACACACGTGGAAAGACACAGACGCGCGTTCACATGCGTGCATGCCTGCACGTATGCAGGTGGACACACACGCACGCCGCCATCACGCATTCCGCACACACGCGCAAACGCGCAGACACACACACTGACAGACATATAGAGGGTTAGAGAGAGAGAGAGAGAGAGAGAGAGAGAGAGAGAGAGAGAGAGAGAGAGAGAGAGAGAGAGAGAGAGGAGAGAGAGAGAAAGAGAGAGAGAGAGAATGTGTAAACGAGACATATGACAGAAACACAGCTCATCACGAGAGAGACAGGACTAGTGGAAAAGGGCTTACCATGTTTTGGGGGTGTTTCCGTCATAATCGGTAATCAGTAACAGTCATTTCAGTTGCCAACGGAAATGATCGGCTTCAATGGATCACAGCTTTAAAAATAACCAGAATACAAACAGTTCGCCTGGGTAAAATGTTCTATTGATAGTTGATAGCCACTAACATTGAAACAGACAAAGAAAAGAAACTAACGAGAGTTGCTCTCTTGTGTGCTGTAGAAAAAGAACACGAATGGAAAAAGTGCAGTTATTTATATCTAGCATTTGTATGTCTTGTTTTCCACTTGGGATTTGGTCTAATTTGATTTTGAACAATATACTTGGCTTCCAGTCAAATGTCTGCAGAAATCAAGAATCCTAGCATTAAATAACAAACTAGACTGAAGAACGAATGCGTCAAGCACATAACAAAATACTGCACCGTACATCACAGCAACTTGAACTCTGACCTGAGAACGTATAGCACAATTAAACTGTCAGCCTCTCTCATTGTGTGTTGCCCATTGCCTGCATGTAATAATGCACCAGACTGCAACTGACTCTAGCTTCAGAGCCTGCACAAATGTCACCGACGGATCCAACACAATGATTTACCCTTGCAAGGCAGCGTGTGGGTCGCACAATACTTCGCTGTGAACGCTGTCCTCTTTCAAAGTTTAGAATGCAAAATGTCAGGAAGGGAACACAATGGTGATTTAAAAGTACATTCCCTTTATACCCATGAAGATTATCTTGTAGATAACAATAGATCCGTCCTGGCTTTTACATGAAATAAGAGAATGAACAAATCCTTCTACTCGGATTCATACGATAAAAATACAATACGATACGATATGATACGGTACAATACAATACAATACAATACAATACGACACGACACGACACGATACGATACGATACGCAATACGATACGATACGATACGATACGACACGACACGACACGACACGATACGACACGACACGACACCATACCATCCCATACCATACCATACCATACCATACCATACCATCCCATACCATACCATACCATACAATACTTAACTATCAGTCTCATATCGACAATCTACAGCCAGAATGCTTTCCTATGAAGAGTATACTTTTTTTTAATTAATCAATTTTGTAATGACACCTTAAGTCAATCTATAAAATAATCGTGTTATTACATAGAGAAACAACATAACGCACACAGGAGATAAAAAAAAACTAATGCGGGTGACTGAAGGCTGAGTGTCCTCTGTGTAAATAAAAAGCAGTATACATATTTATAACCACACTTAATATAAGCTTAGCTTGTTGTGTGGTCACACATGTCTGTATCGCATATACATGCCACCCTGTATTTCTTTAATAAAATCTTGTTTGAACCAAAATTAATAGCAAGGCATTCTGTATTACGTGACTTTAGCATCCACCACAACGCCCAGAAACGGACCACACAGAAAGTTTTCTGCTCAACCTGAATCTACTTCTGCAACACCCATCCGTCATGCGTGCCTGGCACCCTGACCTCAGTGACCCCGGCGTCATATTGTGCAAGGAATGCTGGGACAGGGTTCTTTAATACCGCTGACTTCCGCCATAGACGTTAGTGATCACCGTATGTGCTGAATCGTGCGCCGAAACTAATGTCTCAAGTGTTTGTTTTGAATTCCGTTCATATTTTCGTTGCTTGTCGCCTTATTTGTCTTGCTATCTTCTTCTTCTGTTGCAATATATCATTTAGCATTGGCCATATTTGTTTTTGTTTGCTTCTCGTCCTTCTGTCACAACTGGAGATCACTTCTCAAGCAATGACTTACTTTGCCTTTGATGACTTTCTTCGCGAGTTATTTGGAGACAGGTAAGCGAAAGTCAGTCGTGATGGAATGCACCCTGTGTGAAATAATGGTATCTTCTCTTTGTAATTTATTAGTGGTTTCTTGATTTATTTCAATGCACAAATACCATGGCCATTTTAAGTATTTTTCAGTTTTCGTTATAGTTTTACTGGAAAGACATCGCCATCTATCGTCGTTGGTAGCAAAAGGCGCAAAGTACTGTATCTCACTACGCGGGGTTTTTTTTCCGTCAAAAACATGCAGGAAAAAAATAATTTGAGACTTGTTTACTTGTTCTTGCGGGCACACGCCGTAAATTTGAAACACAAGGCGCTTTGAACATTTGTTGCTCACAGCCTCGTTTTTCCGACGGCAGTTAGCGGAGTCTGGATTTGAAACATTACTTGCTGACAATGTCTTCCTTCACGCCGTTTTCCTGCCTGTGTTTACGTTGCCAGCACATGGGACACATGCAAAGTGCATGCTGGAATTTCTCTTCTTGTCAGTAAAATGGGAGAAGTAGAGAGACTGGAGAGAGAGAGAGAGAGAGAGAGAGAGAGAGAGAGAGAGAGAGAGACACACACACACACACACACACACACACACACACACACACACACACACACACACACACACACACACACACACACAAAAACACACCCGGCGAACAGACAGACAGACATGTAGGCAAGTAGACAGTCTGACAGACAGAGGGGTGGGGTGGGGGGGGGGGGTGTTAGTGCATCAGTTGGCTATTTCTCACGTACAAATTTACAGCCAACAGAAGAAGAAGGATAAACTAAAAATGGAATCTAAACAGGTTTTGTAAATTAGCTCTTTCAAATGCACAGCTGTCTAAAGGGAAAAGGGGGAACAAAAGAAAACACGACCATGAAAAAAAGAAGAATAGAAACACTCACAGCTTTTTTTAATTTCGCTCTTGCAAAATAATGCACAGCTGTACAAGAAGAACAATGATTAACCAGAAGAAAGGAAAAAAGAAAGGTAAAACAAAAACAAGAAAGACAAACACAAACAGGTTCGGTACATTTGTGCATTTACTCTGATCTTGCTCACATACACAAACCCACAGCTGTCTAACCAATTTCGTGTTTGGGGAAGAAACTCACAGCTCAATTACGCAATGTTACTATCCGTGGCTGTCTCAATGGGAGTCGCCACGTGTAAACGGGTTGCACGAGCACCGTATCAACAGCATGCCCTGCCTGTGAGGGCGAGGGATTATCTTACCATTGCACAGAGAGAGGTATGCGATGAACATGCATTGCAGATGTCAAAGAAAAACCTGTAAACATGTTTGATGCTTTTCGCCAGGCGTTTATGCGCACTGCACAGCACGTGGGAGTCTTTTTGATGTCTGTGCTTTTTTTGTGGTGTAAGTTTGGCCCGGGGAGGATACTAAACTGCAACCAAATTCGCTAAAGATATTTACCGTGGCGCACGTGCACATACAAACAGAAACAGACGAATACACACACACACACACACACACACACACACACACATTCAACACACACACACACACACACACACACACACACACACACACATTCACATACACACTCAACGCATGCACACACCCACACACTCACACAAACATACCACGCACACGCACGCACCCATGCTCACACGCACGCACGCACACAAACACACACTGACACACACACACACACACACACACACACACACGTGGCCGCGCGCACGCACACACGCACACATGCACAGCATTTGCACATGCATCAGTGCGGTGCAGAAAAGTCGCTGCCAGAACACTGCATTCATGTCATTTTATATCTTTACCGGTACCCCACTATCCATAAACCTTCCATTTAACTTAATGCATTTGTCATAAGCCAACAATCTTTACACCTCATTTCATTCGACTTTCGTGCACCGTCAAAGGATGCATTGCAAACACAGCATCATAGAGCAAAATTAAAGGTCTGCAAGAATGTGGTGTGGCTATTTTCATGTTCATGCCAGATGCGCCCTTTTTGCTCTTAGGTCTAGGATTAGTTTCCATGAGGCTATTCCTGGTTGAGTATGAAGGTCGCTTATTCATTTCAATGCTTGTTATTCTCTCACGTGCCAGGTGATAGTTTGTCGTGTATAACTCTCCCTTACTCTATTGCACAATCATGTCGTGAGCGCTAACGTTCCTTTGTTTATCAGCTATTCGTGATTGTGACAGCAGCTTCAGATTGGGCCTATTCTTCAGTTACGTACCAACTCACGTTTGACTCATTTGTGCTCTTTCGCGGATTTTCTTTTCAATCTTTGGATAGCACCTCACATTTTGCTTTTTCTATTTAGTCAAGTTTTGACTAAATATTTTAACATCGAGGGGGAATCGAAACGAGGGTCGTGGTGTATGTGTGTGTGTATGTGTGTGTGTATGTGTGTGTGTGTGTGTGTGTGTGCGTGCGTGCGTGTAGAGCGATTCAGACCAAACTACTGGACCGATCTTTATGAAATTTGACATGAGAGTTCCTGGGATTGATATCCCCATACGTTTTTTTCATTTTTTTGATAAATGTCTTTGATGACGTCATATCCGGCTTTTCGTGAAAGTTGAGGCGGCACTGTCACGCCCTCATTTTTCAACCAAATTGGTTGAAATTTTGGTCAAGTAATCTTCGACGAAGCCCGGACTTCGGTATTGCATTTCAGCTTGGTGGCTTAAAAATTAATTAATGACTTTGGTCATTAAAAATCTGAAAATTGTAAAAAAAATATTTCTTTTATAAAACGATCCAAATTTACGTTTATCTTATTCTCCATCATTTGCTGATTCCAAAAACATATAAATATGTTATATTTGGATTAAAAACAAGCTCTGAAAATTAAATATATAAAAATTATTATCAAAATTAAATTGTCCAAATCAATTTAAAAACACTTTCATCTTATTCCTTGTCGGTTCCTGATTCCAAAAACATATAGATATGATATGTTTGGATTAAAAACACGCTCAGAAAGTTAAAACGAAGAGAGGTACAGAAAAGCGTGCTATCCTTCTTAGCGCAACTACTACCCCGCTCTTCTTGTCAATTTCACTGCCTTTGCCATGAGCGGTGGACTGACGATGCTACGAGTATACGGTCTTGCTGAAAAATGGCATTGCGTTCAGTTTCATTCTGTGAGTTCGACAGCTACTTGACTAAATATTGTATTTTCGCCTTACGCGACTTGTTCTATCTGTAGTAACTGGTTTGATCGGTTTATTTATTCATGCTAAATGAACAGTCCAGTTGTAGTTGAGTTCTGTCTGTACAAGCTATTCGTGCAAGGTCCACACAAAAAGTTCTCAGGTCTGGTCTGCAGGAGTCGAGTTTAGAGACTGAAGTCCGCATAGAGGGTACTGTTAGTGTTAATCCTAGGGTAAACAGTCTCTGACCTTGACTCTTGCATATCTGCCCTGAACATAAAGAAGTAGAGGAACTGAAAAAATTAGCAGCATATTCATTATTCTATAATGAATTTGTAAAGCGCCTGGAGCCAATTGATGGGACTCGCGCTATAGAAAAGTTATTTATTATTATTATTATTATTATTATTATTATTCATCCGTTTAAATACAAGTGCATTCAGATGATAAACATTCTGAAACTGAAGCTTGTTCCCTCCCCGTTATGTCCGTGTGGCAAGAATCAGACAACAGAGCACATCCTGCAGGCTTGTCCATACCACAGTGCTCTGATATGAGACACCATCTGGCCAGAGGAGACAGAGCTACAAAAGAAGCTATACGGCCCCAGAGAGGACTTGGAGAGGACAGCACGTTTCGCCCTGCAGTCCGGACTGACGATCTAACAGCGAACGACAAGAAGAGATAATAAAAATAAACTACTTGAAAAAGAAAGAGACCTCAAGGCTGAACCAGCAAGGGGCCAGGTCCTCTAGCTACCACCTCTTTGCACAGCGCAAAGATTCCTACTCAACCCTTGTCAAATCTCCAGATAACTTATAACAGTCGTTGAAAGTGGGTCACCGCGCTTGTCCGAGGAGTGTCAAAGCTGTTTCTCGTTAGCCTAAAACAATCGCACAGCCACAACCTCGAGCCTTGGCATTGTAGTTGCCGCTGAGGGTGGATTTGTTCAATTAGGCAATCGCTCCATTAGGGGCGCTAGACGTTGGGCAAGATGCATGAAGGTGACATGAGTGTCACTGCCACGGATACAAGCAGGGGTAGGCTTTTTGACACTGTTCCCACATTTGCCAAGAACTGGCACCTTTACAGAATGGTGTTAGGTGTGTAACGTATACATGTTCTTGTGCACAAAATTGTATGCCTCCTTCGTTATTTTTCATGTCGCCTTGTCACGTTGGACGAAGATGGCAGGAGGTGTGTAGGTGGAGGGGGTGGGGGTGGTGGTGGGGGGTGTCTATGGGTCATGAAGGGGTGACGTGCATAATGATCTTCATATTATTCATCAGCATCATTCCCTCTATTGTTCGGCAGTTTAAAAGACGGGGATGGAATGGAAAACATATGAGAGAAAGAGAGAAAGAAAGAGAGAGAGAGAGAGAGAGAGAGAGAGAGAGAGAGACAGACAGACAGACAGACAGACAGACAGACAGAGACAGAGACAGAGACAAAGAGAGAGACTGAGAGAGAGAGAAAGAGAAAGACAGAGAGACAGAGAGAGAGACACAGAGACAGAGAGACTGAGAGAAAGAGAAAGAGACAGAGACACAGAGAGAGACTGAGAGAGAGAGTGAGAAACAGAGACATAGACTGAGACTGAGAGAGAGAGACACACACACAGAGACAGAGAGACTGAGAGAGAGAGAAAGAGACAGAGACACAGAGAGAGTGAGAGACAGAGACAGAGACTGAGAGAGAGAGAGAGAGAGAGAGAGAGAGAGAGAACTCAGAACTCAGAACTTTATTACATAAGGATAAAGGTTTTAGGCTTAGCCTAATATTCCAACCTGTCCTTGGAACATATACAGAGAATAATTGTAAACGAAAGCAAAGACTGCGCACATACACACACACACACACACACACACACACACACGTATACACACACACGCACACACAAACTCACGCACACTTACACACACACACACACACACACACACACACACACATGCACACACACACACAGTGCACACATAACTATACACACACACATGCTCGCGCGCGCGAGCGTGCGCTAGCATACCTACACACATGCACATGCTATCATTTCATACCTAAAAGGAACAGTATCTAATCAAAGTATTAGAGAGAGAGAAAGAGAGAGAGAGAGGGGGGGGGTGTCTTCTACTTCTTCTTGATAGTTCAGGCTGAAAGTGCTTCGACACTTTTGCCACCGACGGCATGTTTCCATCCACTTTAGTTTTTTCTGTTTACTGAATTTACATATTCATTAATTTATATTTCACATTCCCGATTGATTTTACACAGTTGAGTCAAACACCGACTGAGCAGCTAGGAGGCATAGTAAAACAACAGAACTTCTGTACCGTGTACACACTACGGTTTGACTCCTTTGAGGGAGCAATGGTTTGTTCTGTGCGGTTTCAACACTATCCGATAAAACTGTTGGTGGTTTCCGTTGCTACAAATGTCAGCAGGGACTGTTTCTGTTCCCTTTTCGGAATTACAATGAGAACAACACTGTTGTGTACATAGCTCTGGCCTTTCGCAGCAAAACGAAACTGTTGTCGTGAGGATACAATACGGTTGAGTAAACCTTTTAGGATTCCGTTGTTGTTTCATGAATCTGTCTGTCTGTCGTTGCAGTCTTTGTTCGCATGTTCTTGTTGTTGTTATGACTGTTCAATGATTTCATGCTGATCTCACCCCCCGCGGGTTAGGGCCGGGAAGAATGTACCCGCTGCTCCCCAGCATGTCGTAAGAGGCGACTAACGGATTCTGTTTCTCTTTTGACCCTTGTTAAGTGTTTCTTGTATAGAATATAGTCAATTTTTGTAAAGATTTTAGTCAAGCAGTATGTAAGAAATGTTAAGTCCTTTGTACTGGAAACTTGCATTCTCCCAGTAAGGTAATACATTGTACTACGTTGCAAGTCCCTGGAGCAAATTTTTGATTAGTGCTTTTGTGAACAAGAAACAATTGACAAGTGGCTCTATCCATCTCCCCCCTTTCCCCGTCGCGATATAACCTTCGCGGTTGAAAACGACGTTAAACACCAAATAAAGAAAAGAAAAGATGGTGATCTCAATTCTGTGCCACTTTGAGAAATCAAGGTTTTTAAAAAACATTTACCATAAATAATCAATTGATATAGACCCTGCATTTCCCTGCCGTGACCAAGAACATTTCTGGAAGGTGCGTGGGCGTGTGTAACTACTCCAACTTGAGCGTGGCTCCAAGATTACAGTAGCCGCATTTGTTATATTACACAGAATTGAGGAAGCCAGGCTAGATCAGTCACCCATGTTGTCATAAAGGCTTTCCTTAATAGAACCCGAAGACATCGTGCAGCGAGCTTCTTGAAGTAGACTTTGAGAAGTCGACATCACCCAATCAATATCAAGCTCAATGACTGAAAGCATCGAAGCGTACAGACACAGTATATCAATCTTCGTGCACCACTAGCTGTCAAGTAGTCCTCTTCGCACAAGGCTGAGCTTGAAAGGCCGCCACCCTCCCCCTCCCTTTTCTTTTTACATTTAGTCAAGTTTTGACTAAATTTTTTAACATAGAGGGGGAATCGAGACGAGGGTCATGGTGTATGTGTGTATGTGTGTATGTGTGTGTGTGGGTGTGTGCGTGTGTGTGTGTGTAGAGCGATTCAGAGTAAACTACTGGACCGATCTTTATGAAATTTGACATGAGAGTTCCTGGGTATGATATCCCCGGAGGTTTTTTTCATTTTTTTGATAAATGTCTTTCATGACGTCATATCCGGCTTTTTGTAAAAAGTTGAGGCGGCACTGTCACACCCTCATTTTTCAATCAAATTGATTGACATTTTGGCCAAGCAATCTTTGACGAAGGCCGGACTTCGGTATTGCATTTCAGCTTGGTGGCCTAAAAATTAATTAATGACTTTGGTCATTAAAAATCTGAAAATTGTAAAAAAAAATAAAAGTTTTTATAAAACGATCCAAATTTACGTTCATCTTATTCTTCATCATTTTCTGATTCCAAAAACATATAAACATGTTATATTTGGATTAAAAACAAGCTCTGAAAATTAAAAAAATTAAAAATTATGATCAAAATAAAATTTTCGAAATCAATTTAAAAACACTTTCATATTATTCCTTGTCGGTTCCTGATTCCAAAAACATATAGATATGATATGTTTGGATTAAAAACACGCTCAGAAAGTTAAAACGAAGAGAGGTACAGTAAAGCGTGCTATGAAGCACAGCGCAACCGCTACCGCGCCAAACAGGCTCGTCACTTTCACTGCCTTTTGCACTAGCGGCGGACTACGTTCAATTTCATTCTGTGAGTTCCACAGCTTGACTAAATGTAGTAATTTCGCCTTACGCGACTTGTTTCTCTTCTGTAGATTCTTCTGTTTCTATTTAGTTCCCCATCCCCATTCCTTCAATTTTTTCTTCTGATTTATTTTTTGTTATGTCCACCAATATGAAAATGTGTGTAATTTAGTATTGTTCTGGTCATGTAATATAAACATTTGCTTGAGTGCGTGTCTTACTTGTATGTTTTGAATTGTTTCATGCGAAGAACTTCTGAATAAAATCTTGTTTAAACCAAAGGCCGCCACCAGACTCCGCCACAGAGGCGCGCAACTGTAGGAAAACTCACTGAATTCTAGAAACAGATAAACTGCTAACGTTCCAATATTCAGAACTTTATAAAAGATGGATAGTTCATGCCGGGAACGCTTAATTTTGACAAAACAAAACTTTCACAAAAACTTCGACCCAACGGCCTTTAAAGTGGATAAACAATGGACACTACATACAAATACATAAATGACGCTGTGACTTATCTTAGAATGTTCTCAGGGTGGTCGTAGAAATGGTCAACCAATTACAGACACGTGAAAGTGTTGTTGGGAGATTATAGAGTTCACCGCGTTAATCGCAGAAGGCTATTGTTACGACGAGAACACATACCCCCCAGACCTGCGCGATCTGACCTGGCCAGAGAGGACAACCCCGGACACAAAACTTTGGGGAACTGTGGAAGACCTGCTCCGAACCTGCGAGTTCATACAATCAGCAGGCCTAAGATTATAAGGACACAACCGTCGAACGCTGAAGAAGAAAAAAAGACCAGAACACATAGAATGTAACGTGAAGTATATTGCTGATGACAGCAATACACTCTTGCAACATTGTTCATGGCACATTCTGGATCAGAAAAACAAGGACACACGTTGCCAAGAGTCATAGTGCCCGCATTTCCCGTCTGGCAAGGTACACGTCTTGTCGTGTCAAATGAGTGGCATAACGAGAGATGCACCTTGATACACACAACGAGCTTGTGTCTGTTCTGATTGCATGTCATTCACATTCTCAGTCAGCAAACAATACATTTAATGGGAAACATCTGTTTTGGGAGTACAGCTAGAATCAATGGACTGTCACGAATTTGGCTGAACGCTACTTGTGCACAGCGCACTGCTCAAAAAAACGTTTTTATGGCATGACTGATGTTCTTGAGTGACCGTCATGACAACAGAATAAGACAGGCAGTATTGTGTACTCCAAGACTGGACATTGTTCATGATTTTAAAATCTACACACAAAAACAGGTGCGCACGTCTGCGCTCCGATAGATAGTGTGTGTATGTGCGTGTGTGTGTTCTTGTGTGTGTGAAAGTGACGCCGCCTTTGTTTGTTTTGCTATAGACAGGAAAGCTTACAAACAAATCACCTGCACCTTATCGGTCCAAAAACAGACGGCTAACGCTCCAAATCCAGAATCAAAAAAACAAATAAAAGTTTATTAATCATTAGTTTTATTATCATTTATTTATCTGTCTGTCCACTATAAAGACAAGTGGTTCGACGTAAAGGTGTGTGAATGCAATTTGGACTGGTTTTTTCAAATAAATAAACGTTCCAATAATTACCCTTTTGTTTGTATTCTTGTTGTGCCCATTCACAACGTTAAATCTTTGTGTTCATCACTCGTTTTCTCAGAGACAGTCTCACTTTCAAGAGAGCATAGGTCATACAGGGCGAGAGGGGGATTCATGGGAGCTAAATACCGCGAGGGTGTGAAACACCACCCTGACTGTCAAGAGGTTACGTGTTAGGCGTTGAGAGACGTCTCGATACGAGAAGAGAGCAACGTCAGACCTGCTGCCAGAGAAAAACAACAGCCTCGGGTGTAGGGGTGGGCTTGCTGCCACTGAGAGAGAGAGAGAGAGAGAGAGAGAGAGAGAGAGAGAGAGAGAGAGCGGAGAGAGAGAGAGACCGACAGACAGACAGACAGAGAAGAAAAAGGGAGAGAGAGGGAGCACAAGATATAGGAGAGAGAGAGAGACAGAGTGAGAGTCAAAGAAAGAGAGGAGTCAGAGATAGAGAGGGAGGGACAAAGAGTCAACGATAGAGAGAGAGAGAGAGAGAGAGAGAGAGAGAGAGAGAGAGAGAGAGAGAGAGAGAGAGAGGGAGAGAGATAGACAGACAGACAGACAGACAGACATGGTTTTCTTCTTTTTCCACGGCTTCTTTGTCTTATCCGTCTGTTCTCTGCTGTCCTCGTTTGCTTTGACACACAGACAGGCAGAGAGAGAAGAGAAAGAGAGGAGAGAGGCAGCGACAAGCAAGGCAGGCACATAGAGACACCCAAATAGTCGGATACAAAAAGACATAGGTGGCAGAGGGAGTGAGTATCAACATACCAGTACTCGCTTGCACCTACTTCAGCGGCGCATCAGAACAATTCAAAGCCTTCGGCCCTTTTGTTCTAGCTCTCATCCCTCAGTATTTGCAGCTGACCTTGTTTCTTAGGTATTGGGTGTGTGCTTCCCTTGCAGACGTCAAAACTGTTGATTCCGATTTTTATCTGTGTTTGTTCGGCACATCAAATGATGTAATCTGAAAGAAGGCTATAAGTGGCGCATTTATACAAACCATCCTGCTCACGGAAGCAAGGCCACCCATGTCATAATGACAAAACCAAACTATATCTTCTTCACAGGTTGGGATGCCTGACAGGGACATTTTAAGTAATTTTGAACTGCTTTCGCAAAGAAAATCAGCGAGAACCTTTTATGTTGAACAACCTGTTCACTAAAGTGTAAAAAGATTACCCATTATTAATTGGGGGGCTGGTTTTCTTCTTTTTCCACGGCTTCTTTGTCTTATCTGTCTGTTCTCTGCTGTCCTCGTTTGCTTTGTCGTCTTGGTTTTTTTGTTTTTGTCCTTTCTTTTTTGCTGCAGGTTTATTTTTTGTTCAGGCGGGGGGGGGGGGGGGGGGGGGTGTCTGAGTCAATGTTGTGTTTGTAATTGTTTACCTCTTAGAAGCTTTGGGTTGCTCTCCTTCGCGCTCTGTCAATTACGATGGGTAATCTAGGGGCCAGACCGCTACTGACATGCCACGCATTTCGGATTTGTGTTTTCTTTCCACCGCACCTTTTTGTTGTATGGATTTTTTAGTGATTGTTTAGATAAGACAGTCGGTACTGTTGTTGTTGCTGTTGTTGTTGTTGTTGTTGTTGTTGTTGTTGTTGTTTGGTTGTTTGTTTAATTTGATTTTACGATATCGTTAGTGTCTCTGTGTATGTCTCTGTCAATTACTTTTGGCAGTTAATCTGCACGAGTTAGATACAAACACTGACAATCAGTCTGAGCTTTGTGTGCCTCTAAGTATTCTTTCGCAGTCGGTTTGCTTGACTGCAATTCTGTCCAACACTCAGTCGCAGCTTTTGACAACATATGACAGCGATGCACGACGCAAAGTCAAAACATTGTTTGGAACACCATAACAAATCGGAAAAAGTCGAAACAGCCAGCCATAGTGAATCAAAACAAGTAATGAAAAAAACAAACACTTCACTGATACTTCAAATACGTACATTAATTTGGATATTGTCTAAACTTTAAAAAAAAATTTTAAATGTGATGCACGACCGACATAACTGTGGCGTCTTCAAAGAAGCACACAGGCGTTTTCTCCTCATCTGTCGCACTGAGTTTTCAGCAACTGAGCGAGTACGCCCCAGGCCCTGGTTTTTGTGGGCACAGGCAATATCTGTTGCTATCAAATGAAGATCGGGAGCTAGGCTTCTCTTTTGTGGTAATGCGATTCCACGGATTTGGAAGCAGTTTTTATCCGCTTGAGGTTGAACGAAA
>NC_090245.1:85918049-85958049 GCF_037325665.1 Littorina saxatilis
CTGTGACTTAAGGAAACCAAGCGATCTGTTATTTAAAAAAGACGAAAAAATTCAAAAATTGCTTGGAGCCTTTGTTTTTAATTGTTTCAATATTGAATGAAATAATTTGTACATTATTTATCCATTCAGTTATTGTACAACTTGTGTCAATATCCTTAACACACACACACACACACACACATACACAAGCAAACAAATAAACAAACACACAAACAAACAAACAAACAATCATACACACACATACACACACACACACACACACACACACACACACACACACACACACACACACACACACACACAGAAACGTTCATGTATTGCTGTTGCTGTTGTTGTTGTGTGAGTGAGTTGTGTGTTGGCAGACTTGACTTGACGGATGACTGTTTGCGTTAGTGAGACTGTGATCATACTCATAATAATCATACTCACTTATTTTCTTATGATGTTTTATTTTTATTTTTTATTATGCATTCTTATTCTTTTGATTGGAAATGAGTATTGTTACAATATAATTTCCATATGAATTAATAAATTTGAGTTGAGTTGAGTTGAGTTGAGTTACCTTTCTTCTCCAGATTGATGACAGCAAATTTCTGACTGAGACGCTATCAGTTTCTTTCTGAGCTATTGGTGCTGAAAACTGTAAATTCTTGTGGGAAATTGCATCAATAGATATGCGAGCTTGTTATGCAGCGTTAATCTTCCTTAGCTGATGTGAAAAAAATGTTTGACGTGAATGTCTTAAAGATCTTACTGATGAGGCTACTGTACCGTTTTTCATCATCTGTTTTGGGGAGGGTAGGAGTCATTTCTTTTTCCTTCCTGCAGGCAATGTTCTCTCTCTTTTACTTTAGAGAGTGGGCAAAACCGTTGTGAAGGTTACGTGTGTCCGTTTTAAGCCTCAACCCTCTCACCACTTTCTTTTTATAACTGAAGGGGCTTGCATAAAAATAAAAATAAACAAGCGTCCCAACCCATGAACAATCGCTTTTATTTCCTCTATAACGGAAAAGTAATATGTACCAATCAAACTGTCTGTGCGAACTGTCTGGTTGAATACTATTTAGTATGTAAATTACAGCGAAGTGGAAAGGGAAGTGGAGGAGAGGGTCAAATGTATATTCATTTGCCCATACAGTGATACCTGTTACATGAGTACACCCTTTGAATGAAATAATGTTTTCTTGTATTGCTGCTGTGTTCTCATGAAAAGTAAGGGAAAGGCCCCGACTATGGACCACTTTTTGTTGCATGCTGATAGCTAGCTGGTTTTCTTGCGAAACAGTTTCATTTTGTGCTTGGTAGTTGCTCTCTCTTTGGTTAACCGTTAAACCTGATTAGAGCGAGTCAGCTTTGATAGACATTCAGCAAAATTTAAATACAGACAAAATCAGAACTGGTCCACATTAGAAGGTGGTCCATATTAGGAGCCGGTCCATATTTGGGGCCGTTCCCCTCCAACTTAGTCAAGTCGATAACCGAAGACCAGCAGAAGGTGCTGTCTCGACAGGTATTCTTTGATCCATTTGTACAGCGCAAGAAACAGCAGGTTTCCTTTACTGAGAGGCATATCCTCTCGCGGGTATGACATCAGTCAGTACAAGTATCTAAAGGGCAGGGTAGCTCAGTTGGTAGAGCACTGGACTTGTGATCCTAATGTCACAGGTTCGAATCCTGACAGGGACGGACACGAGTCAAATGTATGTACAGACTCAAATACGGTATCCAGTATCCACGTCCCACCCCGTGTCACCACAGTAGCACGTAAAAGACCTCGGTCAATCTGCCATAGGTGCAGGTGGCTGATTGCACCTACACACGCACACACCTGGGTAGCACGACTCTTGATGCTGCTAGCTTTCCACTGGGAGGAAGCGACCCGAAGTTCCCAGATGTTGGATAATAGAGTAAATGAAATTAAATGAAAAACAAGTCGCGTAAGGCGAAAATACAACATTTAGTCAAGTAGCTGTCGAACTCACAGAATGAAACTGAACGCAATGCCATTTTTCAGCAAGACCGTATGTACTCGTAGCATCGTCAGTCCACCGCTCATGCTCATGGCAAAGGCAGTGAAATTGACAAGAAGAGCGGGGTAGTTGTTGCGCTGAGAAGGATAGCACGCTTTTCTGTACCTCTCTTCGTTTTAACTTTCTGAGCGTGTTTTTAATCCAAACATATCATATCTATATGTTTTTGGAATCAGGAACCGACAAGGAATAAGATGAAAGTGTTTTTAAATTGATTTCGAAAATTTAATTTTGATAATAATTTTTATATTTTTAATTTTCAGAGCTTGTTTTTAATCAAAATATAACATATTTATATGTTTTTGGAATCCGAAAATGATGGAGAATAAGATAAACGTAAATTTGGATTGTTTTATATATATTTTTTTTTTTTTACAATTTTCAGATTTTTAATGACCAAAGTCATTTATTAATTTTTAAGCCACCACGCTGAAATGCAATACCGAAGTCCGGGCTTCGTCGAAGACTACTTGACCAAAATTTCAACCAATTTGGTTGAAAAATGAGAGCGTGACAGTGCCGCCTCAACTTTCACGAAAAGCCGGATATGACGTCATCAAAGACATTTATCGAAAAAAAGAAAAAAACGTTCGGGGATATCAATCCCAGGAACTCTCATGTAAAATTTCATAAAGATCGGTCCAGTAGTTTGGTCTGAATCGCTCTACACGCACGCACGCACACACACACATACACACACACACACACACACACACACACACACACACACACACACACACACACACACACACACACACACACACACACACACACACACACACATACACCACAACCCTCGTTTCGATTCCCCCTCGATGTTAAAACATTTAGTCAAAACTTGACTAAATGTAACAAGTCGCGTAAGGCGAAAATACAACATTTAGTCAAGTAGCTGTCGAACTCACAGAATGAAACTGAACGCAATGCAACGCAGCAAGACCGTATACTCGTAGCATCGTCAGTCCAACGCTCACGGCATAGGCAGTGAAATTGACAAGAAGAGCGGGGTAGTAGTTGCGCTGGGAAGGATAGCACGCTTTTCTGTACCTCTCTTCGTTTTAACTTTCTGAGCGTGTTTTTAATCCAAACATATCATATCTATATGTTTTTGGAATCAGGAACCAACAAGGAATAAGATGAAAGTGTTTTTAAATAGATTTCGACAATTTAATTTTGATAATAATTTTTATATATTTAATTTTCAGAGCTTGTTGTTAATCCAAATATAACATATTTATATGTTATTGGAATCAGCAAATGATGGAGAATAAGATGAACGTAAATTTGGATCGTTTTATTAAAACATTATTTTTTTTTACAATTTTCAGATTTTTAATGACCAAAGTCATTAATTAATTTTTAAGCCACCACGCTGAAATGCAATACCGAAGTCCGGGCTTTGTCGAACATTACTTGACCAAAATTTCAACCAATTTGGTTGAAAAATGAGGGCGTGACAGTGCCGCCTCAACTTTCACGAAAAGCCGGATATGACGTCATCAAAGACATTTATCAAAAAAATGAAAAAAACGTCTGAGGATATCATACCCAGGAACTCTCATGTCAAATTTCATAAAGATCGGTCCAGTAGTTTGGTCTGAATCGCTCTACACGCACGCACACACACACACACACATACACCACGACCCTCGTCTCGATTCCCCCCTCGATGTTAAAACATTTAGTCATAACTTGACTAAATGTAATTAAATGAAAAATTAAATGAAAAATTAAATGAAAAATTAAATGAAAATCTGCACAGTTTTGTTGAAAAGTTTCTGAGTTTCATACATCGTTTTGTCCCTGGCCCCGTACTGAACTGAAAACATCTCAATTTCACACCAAATCTTCGCTCATGACAACAGCTAATTAGTACAGCATTCATCAGCACGCCTCTGGTAAGAGGTGTTGCAGGTGGTGTGAGATGTTTACTTCACTTGCGTAATGATGGTCGCATGAAGCGTGAAATCTTATCATAAGTTGACGCGGTCGCGCATTCCTTCATCACAGGTGTCAGAAAACCTAATCGGCCGAACGTGCTTACGTGGGGGTCAAAATAAGGGAAGAATTTGGAAGGGTTTCAAGAAATTGAAAGTTACTGAACCTGTCACGTTCAGGTGCACGGAGCCCCTAGGGATTGCAGTCATGCCTCAGGTAGGTATTCGTTTGAAAAAACACCAAGCTTCATTGACTTTCATGAAAGGAGCCAAAACCTGCAAATTTTTTTACGAATTAATTTTGGTCAGCCTCCGGGCAGGGAAGAGTCGCGATCGCCCTCGACCAGGCTCACAGGAGGTCCCGCACGTCAACTTATTACGTCAACGCCTTCATGAAAGTCTATTAGTCTCGGCAAGAGGGAGAATTTGTAAAAATTGTAAAAGATGGTACGTGGGTCCAGTTTGGCATACACGCTCACAGCCTTCAGCTCCAGAACGTGATCACGGGATATGTTAATTACTATAACATTTTGGCGGGAGATGCGAACTGACAAACCGCAAGAAGTTTTGTTTGGCTGGCAACACTAAAACTCTCTCTCTCTCTCTCTCTCTCTCTCTCTCTCTCTCTCTCTCTCTCTCTCTCTCTCTCTCTCTCTCTCTCTCTCTCTCTCTCTCTCTCTCTCTCTCTCTCTCTCTCTCTCTCTCTTTCTCTCTCTTTCTGACACACACCTGAATATGCCCACCAAATTTGAAGCAGATCCATCGAGAACTTTGGCCGTGCATAGCGAACAGACAGAAAGACAGAGACACACACACACACACACACACACACAAGCCGTTTATAGATATAGAAGATACGATGTGGAAGATATGTGAGAGACAGAATCCCGATCAGGATACAGGGCGTGTTAAAAATCGTGCCAAGAACAAGTCTTGGATGTACGACACTCGTTTTTATCAGCTGGCGCGTGCTGCTTAAATTTGTTACACTTTTAATAATCTGACCGCCATCTTTGGCGTTGCTTCCCTTTCCGTTTACGTCCCTTTTTTCGATAATCTCGCAACTTCTCGCCAAATCTCACGTCAAGCCAGAAACGATCTAAGAAAAAAGGCCTGGGTTATCAACTGCGGTCTGGGAAGTTTATGTCTGAGCCAACGACATCTAGATGTCGTTGGTCTGAGCTTGTTTACGGTGAAAATATCGCCATTTTTCCTTGGTATTGGCATTCCTAGATGTACAGAAAGACAATGAAAGCACAAATATTTCAACAAATTTTCACTTTCTATTGTTATCTTTAACTTCACCTGTTCCTTGTCCTTAGGAAAGAAAAACAAAGACATTACAATAAGATCCCAGTGGCGAAAGACATCCTTTGCCCTCTCGTCGCCCAAAGAAAAGATCCAGCAAATATAAGAAGGCGGTGCAATCCTTTGCAGTGTTCCGCGGTGCAAAACACTCACCCCCTGCCTATTAATAATCCAAGCTTTTTCCGCTTGCGACACATTATCAACACTGCTTGAATGCCCCTCCTACGGCACGATTGACACTATCCAAACCCACCAGCTGTTCGGAGTACAAAAGGCATGAATAGGCAGGTCTGTTTTAAGTTGTGTTTAGTTCTGTCAGTGTGATAATTGAGGATTTTATGTGTGTGTGTGTTTGTGTGTGTGTGTGTGTGTGTGTGTGTGTGTGTGTGTGTGTGTGTATGTGTGTGTCTGTGTCTGTGTCTGTGTCTGTGTGTGTATGTGAACAAGGGAAGGGTGTCTGAACGGACGTGACAGACTTTGGTTTTTGCTCGGCAGTTTCTTTCCCAATTGAGTAAATAACTATTTCTGTTTTCATCAGAACAGCAGATACAACATCCTCATTTGATTCTGTTCTGACTGAACACCAATGCGAGGTAATATGTATAGAGCGAACCACGCGATTGTTACTCACTCTCCGTGAATGCAATACGCTGTGTCACTCTCCTTTCATCAGTTCCCGTGTAAAACAGTTCTGTGGTCTGTTCCTGCTTGAAGCACGGAAGCCGAGCGGAAACAATCGAACGCAGGCCTCAAGAGATGGCGAATCTCATGTTTCCATTTGCGTTTTCAATATTTCGCCAAAACTGTGCGTGCGGATGTGCCCATATTATGTAGGAAACACTTAATTGCTGTCTTTGATGTTGGTTTGCGGTCACTTCCTGTGGCCAATATGTTTTGGTCATTTGTCCACCTAGTCAACACCCAGTGTTTAAGAAAGAGAGAGAAGGAGGGGGGTACGAGAGAGAGAGAGAGAGAGAGAGAGAGAGAGAGAGAGAGAGAGAGAGAGAGAGAGAGAGAGAGAGAGAGAGAGAGAGAGATCAAATCAAATCAAATCGAATCAAATTTTATTTTACGAGGGTTGTGGCATAAGCAATATAAACGAGCTTCTTTTCAACCAGCCCTCGCCCAGAGAGGGACTATTCTTGAGAAAGAGAGCGAGAGAGAGAGAGAGAGAGAGAGAGAGAGAGAGAGAGAGAGAGAGAGAGAGAGAGAGAGAGAGAGAGAGAGAGAGAGAGAGAGAGAGAGAGAGAGAGAGAGAGAGAGAGAGAGAGAGAGAACGTGCATTTTACAAGAGACAATGTGAAAACCGTGATTTATTAGTTTTATAAACAGATTTATAATGAACAGATCCGAAGGGGAAAACCCGTAAATGATTATCTGATTGCATCGAAGACTGTGATGGAAAGCCATTGTCACACAGTAATTGAAGGTTGCCAATCAATTTTGTAGGAGGCGATAATTAAACCGCGCATATCAACGAGCACCAGCACATTTTAATTTAATTAACGTGCATCCTAGGTGGGGCATGCAGCAGATTAAGTGTCTGGCACCGTAAACCGACCAGATAAAGTGGGAATCCTGCGGCGATGATAATTAGTTTACAGGCTTCTGCACAATGTCTCTTGTAATAGAAAATACAAGCTTGTGGTGTGTTTTTCGGTTTTTTTTCTCTCGTGTCATGGCGATTACTGTAACAGAAAGAGAAAAGAGAAGAACAAACAATGGTCTGTTTAGGTGTTTCTTGTAGCCTCTCCGTTTTTCTTTTTGTCTGGCTCTATCTTTGTCTCTGTCTCTGTCTCTGTCTCTCTCTCTGTCTCTCTGTCTCTGTCTCTGTCTCTGTCTCTCTCTCTCTCTCTCTCTGTCTGTTTGTCTCTCTCTCTCTGTCTCTCTCGAATGTCCATGTACGCGTTCGGTCCGTTTGGTTCGGATATGATGTATATTAAAGGCGCACTCGTTCCCGAGTTTGGCCCACCGGCTCAGATCTGGCCAAACCAAATATTTAACATGCGATAAGACCATGCCACCACTTGGTCATATACCAAAAATGAACAGTCTGGGTGCTCTCTATGCGGAGAAAGAATTGTTTATGAATTTATTTTGTAAAAGTCACTAGTCTCTTTTACGAATCATTAGTGTTAGTGTCATAATTGGTTCTTGCCCTGTTTGTTAGTGTAATAATGTGTTCTTGCCCTGTTCGTTAGAGTAATAATGTTTTCTTGCATATTCATTAATGCTATAATGTGTTATCGCTCTGTTCATTTGTGTAATAATGTGTTCTTGCCCTGTTCGTTAGTGTAACATTGTGTTCTTGCCCTGTTCGTTAGTGTAATAATGTGTTCTTGCCCTGTTCGTTAGTGTAATAATGTGTTCTTGCCCTGTTCGTTAGTGTAATAATGTGTTCTTGCCCTGTTCGTTAGTGTAATAATGTGTTCTTGCCCTGTTCGTTAGTGTAATAATGTGTTCTTGCCCTGTTCGTTAGTGTAATAATGTGTTCTTGCCCTGTTCGTTAGTGTAATAATGTGTTCTTGCCCTGTTCATTTGTGTATTAATGTGTTCTTGCATGTTCGTTAGTGTACTAATGTGTTCTTACCCTGTTCATCAGTGTAATAATGTTTTTTTGCATGTTCATTAATGCTATAATGTGTTATTGCCCTGTTTCAGGTGTATATCCCGTTGGCTGCAACCCTGGTTGTGCATCCTCTCTATCGTCATTCCAACTTCAATCTGGGCACAAGAGGTAAGCACATTGCGCTTCGTAAGGTTGTCCTACATTGAGCCCCAAGCTGACTTCACAAAGACTTCGCGATGTCTTTTTACCGAAAATTCAGTGCCAAAGTTTCGTGCAGCGATCTTCGTAAAGTTGTTATACTTCGCGACGTCGACTTCGCCCAGTTTATATCAAACAGGAGATTTACAAATAGTTTTGTAAGCAAATTTACGTTGTGTAGGCGCTTTTTGCACCCCATTCCATTGAGACAATTCGTCTGACTGGTTGCTTCGAAATTGCTGGTTGGTTCTTGGATTTTAACGCCCCATTTAACCTAATTTGCTATGCAGCACCAACGAATTTACTTAAATGTATGTATTTTTATGTGGTGTTGTTTGTTGTTGTTGTTGTTGTTGTTGTTGTTGGTGTTGTTGTTGTTGTTGGTGTTGTTGTTGTTGTTGTTGTTGATTTTGTTGGTGTTGTTGTTTGATGTAAATATCGAGGCAGACTCCATTATTTTGCCGCTTTATTGAAGATTTTCTTCCTATAGGTTTTTCTGTCGGTTCTTGTTATTATTGGTAGTGTAATTGCCGTGTCTGAACTTTCCCGTTCGTGAACATCTTTAAAGACAGTAAATCAGTGTGAACTCTTAACACCCTCTATTCCCGTGTTTATCCTTGGTTTCTGTCCTTTCAGCACTTCTGTGCATGACCATATTTCAGGAGGTAGCGCCAACCTCCACCGAGTAGACAGTAACTCAGCAGAGACACATGCCAAGCATTTTTCTACATTCATTCGCCGTAATGTCATTTAAAAGTCTATTATCGTTGTCTGTAGTCCAAGGTTTCTGACACTAGAGGCTTTATTGTCCTGGTAAGATATTACTGCATATTAGGCACCGAGCCGAAGTGAAAAAAGCTAACCTGATCCTGAACCCTAACTCTGCTCTAAATCCTGTCAAAACTCGTGTCACCAGCAACTTTTCGACACTGTTCTTTTTTCTCGTCTTGGCAAACTCGACGCCTACGGGATTATGTTTCGTCATCCGAGACTCGGCGACGGAATGTGATCATAATCATACATCAGAAGGGACTTAACTTCTGGCTGCAAAGTTATCAAGGACAATAAATGCAGATAGATCGGCGAAATACAATCCTACGCACAGTAGGTAGAAACATACCCATGTTTATTGCTCACCTTTCTCATTTTTGGCAGGTAATTCCATTGTCAGCTATGCACTCAACCGCGTCTTTCTCTCGTACAGAAGTATGTGTGTGTGTGTGTGGGGGGGAGGTGTTTGTGTATGTGTGTGTGTGTGTACGTGTGTGTGTGGGTGTTTGTGTGTGTGTGTGGGGGGGGTGCGTGAGTGTGTGTGTAGGCTATGTGTGAGTGTGTGTGTGTGTGTATGTGTGTGTGTGTGTGTGTGTGTGTGTGTGTGTGTGTGTGTGTGTGTGTGTGTGTGTGTGTTTGTTTGCAGAAATGGCTATAAACTCTACACAGTGTCTGTATTTTGACATGTTTTGCTAAATATTTAACTGTTTATTTCTAAATAACAAGGCTATGGGGGCTATGTTTCATTCTCAGCTGTTACGTCAGTAAATGTCTTCAGTAAGCAAGGAGAAATATATATGTCTCTTTAATTAGAAAGTACGGTACGCCTGTACATTTGTACAAAGGACGATACAGATGATGTGACTGTCAACAAATTACTGTCTATGGGACACGTGCCTTTGAAATAAGCCGAGACAATGTTTTACATCTAACAGCTTCAGATTGTGTGTTGACGTGTTACTAATGTTTTGGCTTTGTTCCGTGACTTGGGCATTTGTCACAACTTCACAGGTGCAGCTAAACTCTTGTGCTAAAAGAATGCGTATACGAAAATGAGAGAGAGAGAGAGAGAGAGAGAGAGAGAGAGAGAGAGAGAGAGAGAGAAAGGAGGGGTAAAGAGAGAGCAGACGAACAGACAGACAGACAGACAGATAGACAGACAGCCAGAGACAGACACAGAGAGGGTGGGGCCGGCGAAGGAATAATAGGAAAGATCAGCAATTCAGGTGACATTCAGACAAACTAACAGACAAAAACAGACAGCTAGACAGCCAGCCAGAGAGACAGCGTGAGAAAAAGGAATGCCGTTTCGTTTTGCATTCTGTAGGCAGCTTCTAGGTTAACATGTGTGTTTTTTGGCTACATTCGACGGTCCAAAGATATTACAGTCTTTGTCAATGAACATCGACAAAGCGTGTCACATTTTGCAACAATGAAACACACACCGCCTTCTCATGGTCTCCAGACAGACGCTGCAACAGTTACATGTGCAGGAATGTCAAATTCGCAAGAGAGTATGCACTTCCACGAATACACAGACACACACAGGCACACACAGACACAAACACAGACACAGGCAGACGCACGCAAGCACGCACGCGAACACGCACGCACGTACATTGCACGCACGCACAAAAGCACAAACGCACGCACGCACACACACACACACACACGCACACACACACACACACACACACACACACACACACAAAGAGAAAATCGTTTGTGTATGATATGTAACATTGTTGAAGATGAAGGACTGGGTGGTCGAGTGGTAACGCACTTGCGCTCGGAATCGAGAGGTTGCGTGTTCGACCCTGGGTCGGGCCGCTATTTTCTCCCCCCTTTCCTAACCTAGATGGTGGGTTCAAGTGCTAGTCTTTCGGATGAGACGAAAAACCGAGGTCCCTTCGTGTACACTATATTGGGGTGTGCACGTTAAAGATCCCACGATTGACAAAAGGGTCTTTCCTGACAAAATTGTATAGGCATAGATAAAAAATGTCCATCAAATACCCGTGTGACTTGGAATAAAGGCCGCGAAAGGTGAACATTCGCCTAACAGGCTTGAGGTTTGCTGGTCGATGTGAATGCGTGATATATTGTGTAAAAAATTCCATCTCACACGGCATAAAGCGCTTTGAACTTCGGATAAGGCGCTATATAAATAAAGAGAATAATAATAAATAATAATGAATATCATCTTCTGGATGAATGCGTAAAATTCCATGAAAGTAGAGAAAAGTTTAAAAAAGACGTGACTAATATTGATGTAGATTATCTTAATTATAAACCAAGTGAAATATTTATGGACAAAGATGTTCAAATATGTCTCGGAAGGTTTGTCGCAGAATGCTTTAGAATTCATAGCAATGTGTCAATAACCTTTTTGGTTTGAGGACAATAAACATTTGTTCTTGTTCTTGTTCTTGTTCTTGTTCACACACACACACACACATTTGTCCTGCCTTTGACCCAAAAGTTGTCAGTGGAAGGACAAACGCAAAACTTCCCTTCCCTCTTGTTGCATGCACGTAAAAATGAATGACCATAGTTGTTATAGGCCTTCCACAGGACGGGCTCGCAAAATTGCACATAAAAACAGCGCCATTTCTTCTTCTTCTTGTCGTTCGCTGTTAGATCGTCAGTCCGGACTGCAGGGCGAAACGTGCTGTCCTCTCCAAGTCCTCTTTGGGGCCGTATAGCTTCTTTTGTAGCGCTGTCTCCTCTGGCCAGGTGGTGTCCCTCAGAGCACTGTGGTATGGACAAGCCTGCAGGATGTGCTCTGCTGTCTGAGTCTTGCCACACGGACAATAGGGGGGAGGGAACTAGCTTCAGCTTTGTGGCCATATGATGGTTTAGTCTGTTATGTCCAGTGCGGAGTCTGAGTAGGACGACTTGTTCTTCACGTTGGAGCAGGTGCCATTTGAAACAAAAACAGCGCCATTTGAGAATAACACTCTTTGATAAGTGCAAAAAAGGCATGATAATGTTCTGCAACTCGCAAAGCAAACTCACAAAAATATCCACGAAAATACCAACAAATCAACAAATCAACAAATCAATCAATCAATCAATCAATCAATTAACAAATCAATCAATCATCAATGAATAGACATTCATACCGCACTGTTAGAGAGTCATGCCGTTTAATTGTACTGGCATGTCAAGTCATGTCATGTCAAGGCGCTGGAAAAGAAGAAATGAAGCGGAAGAAAGCTATATATAATGTCCCTGCTGGGTTGATTGGTTGGTGGGTGGGTTGGTGAGATGCTAGATTGGCAAAATGATTGATTGCATGGAGTGAGTGAATGTTTGTGTATTCCGTGTGCAAGATGGCCCCAGAACGTAACTGCATAAACACATACACTGTTTACAGATGTGTTTGCTTTCATCCTGTTTCTGACATTGTATTCTTTTCATGCATTTCTGGTTTTTTTAGTCTTGAATGAACAAAGCGAACCGGGTGGTCCTGCGCTAAGCTATAACCACAGTTTATCCAATCCGACATGCAGCAATAGAATAAACTTTGCAAATGCAAAATACCCGGCTTTTATCTCTACCCAGATCGGCAAGGACGTGCATGCTGCAGCCATGCAGGAAACAATGAAGATATTTGTGAATGAAGGCCCAGCGTGGGCCTGTTATTAATACCACAATGTTTGCCTGGAGCGTTGTTGGATTGTTTGACACGTGCATGACGCGGGTTTCAAACACACAAATAACATTTTCAGACGAGGGTTATCAACAATCAGGATGCCAAGCAAAAAGCATGCATGGAACTGATGTGCATAAATAAGCAGGTATTTTTCCTCGGGCGTTTTTTCTTCATTCTTTAATCTGTACAATTCTGGATAATGTCATGAATTCGAAAACGGAGGGCATGAATCAAAGACAATCTATCGTCGATTACCAGAAGAATGTGTGTGTGTGTGTGTGTGTGTGTGTGTGTGTGTGTGTGTGTGTGTGTGTGTGTGTGTGTGTGTGTGTGTGTGTGTGTGTGTGTGTGTGTGTGTGTGTGTGTGTGTGTGGATGATGACGTTGGCGATTCTGGTATCTGAAATAAAAAATGTTGCAGATTTTATTTAGATCGTCAAAATATCATTTTTCCTTCACGGTTTATTCAAGCTCATAAATTATACACTCGTTGAGCGGTCTGCCTCTTCAATGATCGCTAATAACTGTATAGTACTGTGTGCAGACTTGGTTTGAAAGGTTATATTTGGCAAGATAGAGTGATGGGTTTCCTAGAGAGTCAGGATTCATAATTGGGGGGGGGGGGGGGGGGGTTATCTGTCGTATATGGCTTTCAAGATTGCGGTCGAAAACTGGAATTCTTGCAATAACACTCTGAGAAATGGGACATTTTGAATCAGGAGATTCGTCTTTATTCTGCAAAATATGTTCAGTGAGGGGCAGCAGCAAAAATATTCTTGGATTCGTGTTTTGTGTTATTTTCTCTCTCTCGTTTTTTATTTTTTTATTATTTTGTATTGCTATGGTAAAGTTGTGCTGTCTTTGAATGGTCTCATGATTTATCTTCATGTTGTTATTTTCTTTCTTTTCTTTCTTTTCTTTCTTTTCCCCTATTATTTTGTTCTAACTCATTCTCTTCCTCCCCCTCCGCCCCCCCCCCCCCCTCCTCCTCCTCCTCCTCCTTCTTAAAAGATGTCTGCCTTATAATGTTTATCCTGAAATATTTCATTGGGAAAATAAAATGTTTTTGTAGAGGTTTCGCTTGAGTCACGTAAACCCATCCACCCTCATCGTAAAGTTTGACTGAGGCATTGTGTCCCGCCAAGATAGCACACACACAGAGGGAATAAATCCGACGCCCACGCGTTAACTTTATTTGCACGCCTACACCAGCAGAGGCAGGGGAGGATGGCTAGAGTAGAGAGCTTCCTTTATTAAATGGCTCCCCCATTAGAGCAAAATATTAACCAAATCAAAGTAAAAATGCATTACACGAAACTGAACTAACAACAGTATCTTGCTTCTCTGTTTGCACAACTATTTTCAAATGAGTGTTTTGATTGTATCCGCCATCGTGTTGACTTCTTTTGTGTTTCCCCTTGGATTCGTTAATATATTAAGCTGTATGCTTGAGTTTGGATCCTCAATATTAAATATTGTTCATAATAGCACGATACAAAAATTGAATAAAGTGTTGTTTAAACCAACTTACAACAGGGCTCCTACTCTACTTATAGGGTATGAAAACTACCAGACGATTAATATGTTAGAATCAGTACCGACGGTACGCATGATAACGCAATTAAGTGCGTTGGGACCCGCTCTTGGGGTCCTCCAAGAATTTATAGTGCGTATATCACACAAAGACGCACAGTTTGGGGAGAACTGCACAAGCTCTTATTTTAAGAATTTCAGGTGTGTATAGCACGCAAAGACGCACAGTTTGGGGAGAACTGCACAAGCTCTGATTTTAAGAATCTCTGGTGTGTATAGCACGCAAAGACGCACAGTTTGGAAAGCCCTGAACAAGCTCTGATTTTAAGAATTTCTAGTGCGTATAGCACGCAAAGACGCACAGTTTGGGCCGGGAAGCCCTGAACAAGCTCTGATTTTAAGAATTTCTGGTGTGTATATCACACAAAGACGCACAGTATGGAAAGCCCTGAACAAGCTCTGATTTTAAGAATTTCTGGTGTGTATATCACACAAAGACGCACAGTATGGAAAGCCCTGAACAAGCTCTAATTTTTAAAAAAAATTCTGGTGTGTATATCACGCAAAGACGCACAGTTTGGGAAGCCCTGAACAAGCTCTGATTTTAAGAATTTCTGGTGTGTATAGCACGCAAAGACGCACAGTTTGGAAAGCCCTGAACAAGCTCTGATTTTAAGAATTTCTAGTGCGTATAGCACGCAAAGACGCACAGTTTGGAAAGCCCTGAACAAGCTCTGATTTTAAGAAGTTTTAGTGCGTATAGCACGCAAAGACGCACAGTTTGGGCCGGGAAGCCCTGAACAAGCTCTGATTTTAAGAATTTCTGGTGTGTATATCACACAAAGACGCACAGTATGGAAAGCCCTGAACAAGCTCTAATTTTTAAAAAAAATTCTGGTGTGTATATCACGCAAAGACGCACAGTTTGGGAAGCCCTGAACAAGCTCTGATTTTAAGAATTTCTAGTGTGTATAGCACGCAAAGACGCACAGTTTGGGAAGCCCTGAACAAGCTCTGATTTTAAGAATTTCTAGTGGGTATAGCACGCAAAGACGCACAGTATGGAAAGCCCTGAACAAGCTCTAATTTTTAAAAAAAATTCTGGTGTGTATATCACGCAAAGACGCACAGTTTGGGAAGCCCTGAACAAGCTCTGATTTTAAGAATTTCTAGTGGGTATAGCACGCAAAGACGCACAGTTTGGAGACCCTGAACAAGCTCAGATTTGTTTCAGCTTAGCTGAACTTAGCCTGAACTGTGAGACTGTAGAGTGTCTCCGGCTGAACAGAGCTAAAACGATGGCAATGCATGTTTGCTACGAATTCAATGAATTTGCGACACTCAGCTCGTTTAGCGTGGTTGAGCTTACCGTCAGTTTACATTATTTATAACTAATAGATACTTTATTTCAGTACAACAATATAATATGGAAGCGGGTTAAGAGAGTATGAGGACTTTACAAGAAAGGTCTTTTGCTGAAACCAATGCAATCATTTTACACTGCATACCCCTCTTTACCCCCCCACCCCTCTCTGTCGTTTGTTTGTTTGTTTGTTTGTTTGTTTGTTTGTTTGTTTGCTTGCTTGTTTGTTTGTTTGTTTGTCTGTTTGTTTGTTTTAATTGAGTTTTCAACACAGTTGCCAACGATTATTTGTAAACATGTGTGTTTGCGTTTGCTCTGCTGCAATAAACAAAACAAATAGCCCAACTATATATATAAGCATACAGAAATAAATCTCCTCAAGTGATAGAAACAATTCCAACTCCCTTCTCCTAATTTCCTGAAATTGTCGCAGCAGATTAACACATCAGCGATCCCTCTCGCTATCAGCGCATTGTCCCCTACTGAACAGTGTGCGCTTTGATATCTCGTGTTTCCACGGCGTGGCGAATTCGTCACGAGATCGTTTTCACCGAGAGTTGTGGACGTGCGGACTCACGCGTACGATAATGGACTCTTCGGTGCAACTGTAACTTATAGTTTTACCATCTCAATGCAAGGTACAGACAGTATAGGGACGAACGTGTCTGAAGGAACTGTCTGAAGACTGAAAAACTGTGTTCGAGGTTGTTGTTGTTGTTGTTGTTGTTGTTGTTGTTGTTTGTTTTATTTTTTTAGCCTCGCCTGCATTTTAGTATTTCGGAATAAGCATGTTTTCTTAATAACAAACATTATGACTCTGCGATGCTTTGTTTTCTTGTCGTTTTGATTACTTAACATTTTGTGTCGAAGAAAAATCAGTCATAGTTCTACGTTGTCTCTGACAGTATTGGGACTGTTGCATTACAATTCTCGATTGAACATGAAAGAAAATTAAGAAAAGGAAATACTCAACGAAATTACAAAAATAAATGAAGAACGCCACATGCAAGTTATTAGATAACATATAGGATAGTATAAGTCATAGCGGGCAACTCCTTCTAAGCACAAAACCAAAAGACAACGAAGACCAGAATCTTCTTCTTTTTGTCGTTCGCTGACCAGAATGAAGTTAAGAGAGATCGAACGTTGGAAGTTAGCAAACCCAATTCCTTCCAAGGGCTGAGAAAAAAGGCAGATAATACGTTCAGAAACCTGAAGAGACAAAAAACACAAACACACGAACAAAGAAAATGAAAATGACCCAAGTTCTAGAGTTAAAGCAATACGATTTGGAGACATTCAAAAGTCCTGGGATGGTGTTCACGAAAACGTGCCCAGAGAAGGGGGAGGAACAACGCGCAGAATCGGATTTGTGTACATTGAGATTCGTTTGAGATGTCAAGCAATCGGACCCTATACTTAGTTCCCACTCGGTCGGGTACCTTCTCATGCACACCACCCCTGAGGTCGTTCAGGGTAACTCATGATCCCCCTCCGAGTCGGATGGCAGACTGAGACAAGGGACAGATTGTGTGACTGCTTTGAGAGAGGCAACAATACGTCCATCCCTCAGAGCGAGTCTTCCCCCACCCCCATCTTCCCTCCTTCCTTACGCTTCCATCCCTGATCCATCTTGGAATTAGTTTCCCCTCCCTCCCTCCCTATCTCAGAGCGAGTCTTCCCCCACCCCCATCTTCCGTCCTTCCTTACGCTTCCATCCATGATCCATCTTGGAATTAGCTTCCCCTCCCTCACTCCCTATCTCAGAGCGAGTCTTCCACCACCCCCATCTTCCCTCCTTCCTTACGCTTCCATCCCTGATCCTCCATCTCGGAATTAGCTTCCCCAGCCTCCCTCCCTCGCACCCCCCCTCCCTCCCCTCCCCGAAACCTTCTCCTCTTTCTTTCTGTTTTACAACCATCATTTCTCACCTGTAAAAACACCTGTGTGGTCGCTGGAACGTGCTTGTTTGGCGGATTTGAAATGTGTCGTTTTGGACAAGAAGACATCACTTTCTTGAAGACCACCCACTCTATCGTAGCACCTGGAAAACTAAGTGCACACGTATCCACACATGTTCCAAACCCCACATTCATTAAAGATACCTTACATCCAGTGTAAAAACATCATGCCAAGCGTGACAGGTCCGTGAACAGAGTACCAAAAACAAACTCCCACAAGAAGTTTACAAATGTGGGATTGTAACGTATTGTTTTGTCAATAACAAACGTTCCAACAAATTACCTTTCTTGTTTTTTAATTCCGAATTTTGGAACGTTGGCTGAATTTTGGAACGTTGGCAGTCTCTTTGTTTTTGGATTTTCCCACAAGAAATGTTAGTGAATGGAACGTTTAATTTTTGACAAACCAGCATTGACAAGCACATCGTCAGAATGGTCTCTTTTTGTCATGCGTTTGTGACTGACCATCTTGCCATACATCGAACGTACACTCAGCTAAGTTCTCTCTAATTGGTTTGTTTTACTCATTTGCCTCATCATTATTTGTCTGTCTGTCTGTCTGTCTGTCTGTCTGTCTGTCTATCTGTCTGTCTGTCTGTCTGTCTGTCTGTCTGTCTGTCTGTCTGTCTGTCTGTCTGTCTGTCTATCTGTCTGTCCACTTAAAAAATACCATTGGGTTGATGTACATAGGAATATATATATATATTATATGAACCACCACTGCAATTTCTCCATGTCAGATAATAAAGTTAATTTGATTTGATTGAATTGATATATTTTTTAAATTAAACCTTTCATTACTAACATTAATTTTCTTGTTTATTTATTCTGAATTTGAAACGTTGTCAGTCAGTCTGTCTTTGGGGGTTCGTCAAGCTTTTATGTACACGAAGGGCACTCTTCCACTTGGACATATACCAGCAATCAACAGCCTGGAGACTGTCTGTATGGAGAAGGGATTTTTTCCTCAATAAATTTCACAGTTAGTGTGTGTGTGTTTTTAAATTTTTATTTTTTTATTTTTTTTTGGGGGGGGGGGGGGGTCTGCACAGGAAGCGGCCAGAATGAACAGTTTTGTCATATATCAACTTCGCCCACTCAAGGCGCACAGTACGAAATATGAGAGAGCCCTGAAATGCAGCCGCTCGTCGCAGAAGGGACAGCACTCTATATTTCGGGGGAGCATGCTGGGTATTTTCGTGTTTCTATAACCCACCGAACTCTGACATGGATTACAGGATCTTTTCCGTGCGCACTTGGTCTTGTGCTTCCGTGTACACACGATCGAAGGGGGTTAAGTCACTAGCAGGTCTGCACAGAAGTTGACCTGGGAGATCGGTCGGAAAAATCTCCACTTTTAACCCACCAGGCGGCAGCGACCGGGATTCGAACACACGACCTTCCGATTAGGAGGCCGACGTCTCACCACCACGCCACTGCGCCCGTCTTGGTCATGCGTTCAAATGAAATTATGATCGTATTCCACGTATAGACCATGACGGATCTGTGGTGGTATATAAATACATATAAAAAGAGAGGTATCTTTTAGGCCAAAAAAACGCCCAGCGTGTGATTTCTATAATGTAAACTTTGCGATCCAGGTCTCGAATCTCTTGTTTTCTTGTTCAAAGAGTGGGAGTAGGTTATGTACCTGAGCGTTGTTTTGGGCCGTGTACGATTATTCACGTTCTGAGAGAGGGAGAAAGAGAGAGAGAGAGAGAGAGAGAGAGAGAGAGAGAGAGAGAGAGAGAGAGAGAGAGAGAGAGAGAGAGAGAGAGAGAGAGAGAGAGAGAGAGAGAGATAACACGAGGAGGCTATATTTTATGTTATATTTTTTTTTATAAAATGTCATAGGACGTTTTTGACGAGAAAATTGTCCCGGTGGCTCATACTCGCGAACGTAGGTTCTTGTTTGGAGAAAAATAGTCTGGTTAATTTTAATTTATTTTTTTGTGGGGGAGTGTGCGTCAGTTCAACAGAAATGAACTACTGTTACCTGGAAAAAGTGACTTTAATGTTTGCTAATTTCGTATTTCTGTGCAAAATGTGAATTAACACGTTCGAAAAGCACAAAACCAGGAGATATCATTCGTGTGTTTGGAGAACATATATACACAAAATAGAAAGGAGAAGAAAAAAACAAGATGAAAGAAATATTTTAAACAAGAAGAGCAAACGCTCGATCGAGTCACTTTCGCAGTTCTGAATATTATATGAGGCATCAGATGGACAGGAAGAAATTGCTATTCACAACACAATGAGTCACGTTCACATAAAATTTGAGCCCGGTCACTTTTATAGTTTCCGAGAAAAGCCCAACGTTAAGTTGTGTGTTGCCGAACAGAAAAGGCTAGTTATCTCCCTTGTTTTTCTGATAACGTTCGTAAAAGGCTACAGATGTAAATACTTTGATGTAAAGAATAATCCTACAAAGTTTCAATCACATCCGATGAACTTTGTCAAAGATATAAAATGTCTAATTTTTCCTTTGACGCTGACCTGTGACCTTGAAAAAGGTCAAAGGTCAACGAAACCATCGTTAAAGTGTAGAGGTCATTGGAGGTCACGACTAAACAAAATATGAGCCCGATCGCTTTGATAGTTTCCGAGAAAAGTCCAACGTTAAGGTGGTGTCTACGGACGGCCGGCCGGCCGGCCGGACGGCCGGCCGGCCGGACAGACTAACACTGACCGATTACATAGTCACTTTTTCTCAAGTGACTCAAAAACCACCATAAAACAATACAGAACAACATCACAAGACTAGGTCAGTTCAGACGAATAGTTTTTCAAAAGTTCTGAGGCTGTCCATACTGGTATCAACGGCAAGGTCAAAACATTCAGATTGTGCTTGGTTTTTGCTTCTTTTCAGTATATTTACATTGTTCACGTTGTTGCTGTGCCTTGTTCAAATGTCGCTTTTTTTCTTCTTTTCTTTTCTTTACATATAAGCGTTGACTGCGTCTGAGGAGGATCCGCTAATGATCGAAACAAGCACCAAGAAGAAAAAAAAGTTATGATTAATGACCATTGCCTGCAAAGATAAGAACACACGCACGTGCACCAAGGCTGAGGCGCACAAAGCGAAACTGGGTACCACCCGACTGGGTCGGATTTGTTTAAAACGAGTTTTTGTGTGATTTCAACCTATCAGACCCCGCGGCTGTTGGGTTGCAAAGCGACGAGCAGAGATAATTAGATTCTGCAATACGCGTATGCGATAACTTTCTTTTTGTCATTCTTTCTTTGTGAGACTAATTTTGTAAAACGAGATGTTGGAGTAAATCCACATCGACAATCGTAGCAAAACGTCTGTAATCGAGACAAAGTGTATAGGATAACAATGCAGTATCGATAAAAAGGCAACGACAACCTGTGCACATCTTGCTAATCACGAAATTGCGTGACAAACAATCGTTGACTAATCGGTAACTAGCACGCACTTGGCCTCAGGTGTCCAGGCGTTTAATCGTGGCACTGTCTTCGTTTGCTGTTTGGTCATACATAAATCTCACATGTAAAGGTCCTTCGCACACACACTCACACAGACGCACGCGTTCACACACACACACACACACACACACACACACACACACACACACACACACACACACAATCACACACACACACACATACACACACAAATACACCACACAGACAATCACATACAGACAGACAGGCACATACACACACACGCACGCACGCACGCACGCACGCACGCACGCACGCACGCACACACACACACACACACACACACACACACACACACACACACACATACCGACAGACACACACACACACTCCCATCACATTCCCTCCCCATTACCCGATAATACTTGTCGTTTTTGGCAAAGCATCCTGGTCACAGATGTCAAGGATGTGCACCTGCCATTGTACGGACATTTTCAACTTTGACGTCCAAACCTTCACTCTTCCAGCGCAAGTCGAGAGATCAGTCACTGAGGACAAGGGGTAAAGATAACTTACTGCGCTTTTCATGTCATGACGTCCGACGAGCAACGAGCAACGAGCGCTCGCAGGGAAATAGAGCCTGGCATATTCAGTACTTTGAGTGTGGCCTACTTAAACTTAAGTCAAAACTCAACTTAACTCAACTCAAGACTCAACGATTTTACTGTCCTTATAAAAACAAGGAAAATTGTCTCGCCTCTGCGGGCGAGTTGTTTTTTGGTGTGTCTTGTTAAACGGCTACAAACAAATTGGTAAAAAGCGATTTAACAAAACGTTTCAATGGACAAACACAGACACTGACAGTACTCCAACAATAAAGAAAATAACATGATCGACAAATAAACAAAATTCTAAAAAAAATTAAAAAGGAAGAAGTCTTTTCGGCAAACACAAGTGTTGAACTAACTGTGCTGTGGAAGCAACACCAAAAGTAGTGAATATGCTAGGCTCTATTTCCCTGCGCGCAAGGTCGTTGCTTGTCCGACGTCACGACACGAAGAGCGCTGCATGTTATCTTTCCCGATGACAAGAAGGATACGGACCAAGCCACGTTACAATGGTGGCCTTGTTCTGGCGTTTTGTCTCCCCAATACCGTGGACTGTTTCAGGTTTCACTTTTGCCTTGCGACAAGTTTCTGTTTTAGTGTGATACCCGCCCCTGTTGAACCCTCTGTTTCTTCTTCTCAAATTATTGGGTGGCATTGCTGTACATTTAGTTTTATCGTCCAGGGTGACTGACTGGGGAAGATGTATACATCCCTTTTTCTGATCCCTTGGAAGCCGTTCTGCGCCTTAACTCTTACCAGTTCACTCCCTTGACCATCCTCAGATATATCTTAGGATGACTCGTTACGGAAATTCCCATTTAATTTATTCTACGGACATGCCCTTTTTTTTTGGGGGGGGGGGGGGGAGTGTCAGATTAACTCGATCCCTGTGTGCTTATTAATGTTGTTTCCTTAGCAAAAAAACAAGATTGGTTAGTTAATGAAATGTTTCTTTTTTCACAAAACAAAACCGTCACAAGTACATCGAACCAATGGTCTTAATAGCGGACAGACAAACAAATAATTAATATGAGATGTACGAAACTTAGCTGATAATGTCTTTTGTCTTAAGTCCTATTCATTTGACTTAACATTACGTATTTGTATTAGTTTCTTTGTTCAGTAAGCGATTGTGGACATTACGGGCAATAGATTCGATGTGTTGTGTGCTTGGGCTTTTACTTTTAATGCACAGTGTGTTCCTGCAAAGAAAGATGTTCGCGAAGGACGGGTGCTTTCTATGCTTCTATATAATTTGATTGAGAATGTCGGTCCTATTTTCCATTTGACCTAACATTGTCTATGTTACTAACCGCTTTCATCAGAACGTTGGTCCTTTCTGTCTGACAGAATTACGCCGATGTTGAGTTTATTCGATTGTTCTTTGTAATAGCCAGTGCTTGCAATTGCCAATGTGAGAATTCTACTACAGTACTACTGCCATAGGATTGATTTGACAGTCAGCTACAGGCATATCTAGAATTATCTTTGTGCTTTTCATTGTTCTGTTGTTTGGATTAACTTATATTTCCCATGTGGCGGGAGGGCGGGGGGCTTAGCCATGATGAAGTGAAAAGTTGTTCTTATTTTCCTTTAGGCCTAAAAAAAAAATAGGTGTGGTCACGGTAACCCGACCTACCCTATTTTTGGGGGCCGACCCTATAACTTTTTATTACATTTGTCAAAAGAATACACACAAAAACAAGTAAACGAGTGCAGAAAACGCAATGAAAGCGAAAGCGCCCGAGTCGCACACTTATTTCCCTGTCAAGTAGGTTTAATTTGTACACATTAGAAAAAAGGTTAAAAAAAAATTGATTGCCTACCTTCCTACCCTATTTTTTTTGGCTATGTTACCGTAACCACACCTATTATTTTTTTGGGCCTTAAATTTCTGACCTGTCATGTCGTGGGTTTTGCTCAAACGAATGGGTGGACAAACTCTCGGTTGTAAAGTACTTACACATCTTCCATAATCTTAGTAAGAGTCTTGTTTGCAGTTTGATCTGATGGAAAGTGTGTTGATAATTTGTTGTACCATTTTTGATTTGATAAGCGGGATATTGAATTCAGTGTGAGAACTTGATCCTTGTTAAATTCATCAAAACTACAACTTGAAAGCTACGAGTATGTAACAAAAGAGAGGAAGGCGAAAAGGAGTGGGGTGGACTGAGGTGTGTGTGTCAGTGTGTGTGTGTGCGTGTGTGCGTGTGTGTGTGTGTGTGTGTGTGTGTGTGTGTGTGTGTGTGTGTGTGTGTGCGTGCGTGCGTGCGTGCGTGCGTGCGTGCGTGCGTGCGTGCGTGCGTGCGTGCGTGTGTGTGTGTGTGTGTGTGTGTGTGTGTGAAAGTAGCGGACAGTCGAACAGACGACCAGACAGACAGAAAGAGGCAGCTAGACAGACTGTCGTGGTAGTGTTTATCAAAAGACTCAGTATTGCGATGATCCAAGGCCGGTGTAACACGAAATTTTTACTCCACGAAAAATTTACTCCGGAGTAAATATTTCGTACGAAATTCTTACTCCGAGTACACTTTTCGTACGAGAAAAGAACTCCCCAAGGCACGAAAAAATTGCTCCCTCCACGAAATTTTTACTCCCCATTTTTTTTACTTCCAGTAATGGGATGCGGGCGAAGGGATAATGCCAATATGTGATCTCGCGCAAACGAATGTCGCGCTACCCTCCCTCCACCCCTTCCACCACCAAGACTAACAGGGGACAAGGGAGTATAAATTTCGTACACCTGACATGGGAAGTTAAATTGCTCGTGTTAGGGTGAAGTAATTTATTCGTTTTTTATTCGTCTGGGGAGTAACATTTGTGTATGAAATGTTTACTCAGAACTCACCTGTCGTGGGGAGTAATTTTCTCGTGTAATGGGGGAGTGGTTTTTTCGTAAAGGGAGTAACATTTTCGTACAAAATTTTTACTCCGGAGTAAAAATCTCGTGGGAGTAATTTTCTCGTGTTACACCGGCATATGACCCCTCACGGCACAGTTTTAGTCACTATTAAAAGGTCGTGTTCAATTGTCAACGGTTATGCCGCCTAAGTAATTTAATACCCGCTCCTTTGAACACGAAACGCTTGCACCAGTACGGACATTGAATATCTACGTTTCTGAAGCTTTACTGTCTTTACGGTAACAGATCCAGAGACCATTGTGGTCTCAGAGATGAATGGAATTCTTTGGGGCGTCCAAACACCAAGATCTTATCCAAACCGCTGACTGCGACAACAAGCCGCGAACACGGGGTGGAATGAAAGCAATTCTCATAATCTTTACATCGCACTGATATATTTTCATTCCATTCGCGATTCATGTCGCCACGGCATGCAGAACGTTTTGGCGTGTGCTGTTGGTTTATTTCTCTCTTCCCTCCATTTTGTATTATGCGCTCTTCAAACGTGCTAAATCGTCTCAAGATCTCGGCTCGGGATGTTTGCTCACGGATTTTGGCGTCGGCGTCAAAGAACAAGTGTCTTTTTACGTTCTCTTGACGTTGCGCGTTTTGGAGTCTCTGTTCCACGCCTTTAACTGTCGGTGCCATCTCGGCAAACAGTTGCTGCCCAATGGCTGCTGTTTTGACGGCAAACTTGTCAGGAAACGTGATCCGGGTTACAAGGTTTTAGTCACGTGAGACGTAAGCCGAGACGGGACTTTCTTTTGTCGGCTTTTGTTGTGTAATATTGGCTGTCAAATTTGCACCCGTAAATGCTGGAGGTTTTTGTCTGTTTTGCGATAAAAAAGAATGTGTACTTGAGGACATTGGGTTGTAGACAAAATGCGAACTTGCAAGTTGACGTACGGTTCTTGTGGGCTGAAATCGCATATAAATGCATCTACTGTCTTGAATGGGATTTTACTGGGAGAATAATCTTCGGAATGGGGAGACAGGGTGTGTCCTTTGCGTCCAAACATTTCAGATGCATTCGTAATTACGTTTATTTTATTATGCTGCCGCGCAGAGAGACGGCAGGGGGAGGGGGGGTGAGAGAGAGAGAAGGGGGGGGGGGGCGGGAGAACGAGGGAGCGAAGAAATTGTGCGACCGAGAGAGAGAGAGAGAGAGACGAGAGAGAGAGACGGAGGAGAGGAAGACACAGAGGAGAGAGAGAAGAGAGAGAGAGAGAGAGAGAGAGAGAGACGAGAGAGAGAGAGAGAGAGAGAGAGAGAGAGAGAGAGAGAGAGAGAGAACATCCAACTAAAACAATAGATTATTATAAATAATCATAGGCTTTTCTTTTATTTTCAAGGTTCAACTGCCCACATGTTGGAAGCACATGCAATAAAAGCTTGTGACAACAGATTTAGAAGTATTTCCGTTTTTTCAAAAAGGATACCATGCATTGCCCAGATGCTTACTTCAATTAAGATTGGTCCCTTGTCAGACAATTTCTGAGGTTCTGCGTATTGTCAGAATGTCGTGCAAAGACACCGGTACATTTGTTTGTTTGTTTGTTTATTTGTTGCTTAACGTCCAGCCGACTACGCAGAGCCATATCAGGACGAGGAAGGGGGGGATGAAGGGGGCCACTTGTCAAGCGATTCCTGTTTACAAATGCACTAACCCATTACTTGTGTCCCAGCAGGCTTTAGTAAAACTAAATTAATACCTACTGGAAGATTACCAGTTTCCAGTATGTTAAAATAGGCTTAACCTATCTACTGCTGGACTTACATCAGAACACTAACAGATTAAACTATACATGAATCGCGAGACAAGCGGCAAGAGAAGAGATTTTTGGAAAAAATACAGGTGAATGAGCAAGAAGGCAGAAAAAAGAAAAGAATTCATGAAGAAAAAGAGAGCATGACAGGAAAGAGGAACCAAAAATCTACCTAACAGCAAACTAGAAAGCTCCTGCGGTTCCAAAAACAGGAGGGGCCTTTAATTTCATAACCGCAGTGCCCCACTGCGGGAACACCGGTACATGTAGAATAGTGTTGTCTGATGCAACTACCATATTCCTGTCATGCTCTAGGCATGCAAACACTTCGAAGACGGTTTCAATGAACAGCCGATTTATTTCGTACTTCTTACATGGCCGTGATACAAGGGAGAGCAACCCCCCGGTTCAAGGGCAGTAACTCTATTGATACACTACAGTACACATTGCTGCTTTCTCGGTGACCTGGAAGGTTATGCTGTTCGCGCATCCATCCATGACAGTGTTTGTCCCAAACAATACAATAACTTCGCTTAGTGGAAGCACGTCAAATAGTCGGCACAGTGTAAACTAAATATTCCACTTTAAGTTTACGGATTTTGAGTTGGCTTCTCCCTCTCTAGTTGGAGAATGAGCTCCTCAATGTAAAATTATATCAAAATAATAAAAGAGAGACAAAAGTATATTCATTAAACAGTGTTCATTTTAAACTTTTTCACCTTGCGAGCTTGTTCATAGATTTAATCCTGGTGAACCGCTTCAAATCAGAGTATTTTACAGAACGGACACCGACTTCAAAGCTAAGGGCAAAGCCATTGTCCTTCTCAGAGGGGTTACATGATGATTCAAAACATCGGTCTGGAACTGAAAACAACTTGTTGACAAACACCAGCGTGTGCTTAATGCAGCTACTGAAGCAACCAATGCCGGATAAAAACGATTGTGGCCCCTAATGGTTTAACCGCGAGGGCGATAAAAAGATATCATTATTATCATCGATGGTGGCGAACCGCGCACAGCTGTAGAATGATATTTGACACAGGTGTCGTCAACCTAGTGCTGGGAAATTAACTCGAATTCAAACCAGCACGAGAAACAGGCATTGAATTTTGGTACGTACGCAAGTATAAAGATGCACTTTACGTATGAAGAACGCTGGGCAGATTTGTGATGAATTACAGAATTGTTTGCGCAGTAGGGTAGGCATTGTTAGTGTTCTGTTTGGTTTCTGCTACTTTTAATACAAACAAAAATGTCTCTCAAATGTAGCACCTCCCTTTCTCGGTCTGCCCCCAATCTTTTCTCAAGCCTTCTTTAATATTATTAAACGACTTTCATTTCCATACACGGGTAAGTGCCATGGAAACAGCTACTGCCTACAGGAAGAGGTGACGGGGTTCCTTCCCTTGATTGTAACACATGGCGTACCATTCAAAAGTACCATTAGCGATTAGGATTGTCTACACCAATGAAACCGGAAGAAAAACAAGGAGAGCACCCAAACAAGAATATATTAAAAGACACAAACGACGGAGAATTCCAAGTACCCGCAGAGAATATTTGTGTTAAAACTTCCTTCCGCATCGCGTGCTTTTTCCAGACATTTCCTGAAACCTCGATTTCTTCACCTTGAAAGCTGGCCAATTTCTGTGCAATTTGTTACAGCTGGCAGGAACGCAGGCTAGATCTAGAATCACTCCTCTCTGGATACAATCCGTGTTTATTTGTCGAACAATGCCTCCTGGTTCTTACCTGACATGCTGTTGACCTACTAGCCGCGTGCCATCCCTCCTCCATTACCTAACCCCCCCCTCTCTCTCTCTATATATATATATATATATCCCTCTCTCTCTCTCGCTCTCTCTCTCTCTCTCTCTCGCTCCCCGGCCCTCTCTCTCTCTCTCTCTCTTTCTCCCTCTCTCGCTACCCCTCTCTCTCTCACTCTCTCTCTCGCTCTCTCTCGCTCTCTCTCTCTCTCTCTCTCTCGCTCACTCTCTCTCTCTCGCTCTCTCATCCTCTCTCTCTCTCTTTCTCTCTCTCTCTCTCTGTCTCTCTCTCTCCTCTTTCTCTCTTTCTCCCTCTCTATATCTATCTCTCTCTCTTTCTCTGTCTCTCCCTCTCTGTCTCTCTCTCTGTCTCTCTCTGTGTCTCTCTCCCCCTCTCTCTCTCTCTCTCTCTCTGTCTCTCTCTGTCTCTCTCTTTCTCTCTCTCTCTCTGTCTCCCTCTCTCTCTTTCTCTCTCTCGCTCTCTCTCTCTCTCTGTCTCTGTCTCTCTCGCTCTCTCTCATCCTCTCTCTCTCTCTCTCTCTGTCTCTCTCTCTCTTCTCTGTCTCTCTTTCTCCCTCTCTATATCTATCTCTCTCTGTCTCTCTCTGTCTCTCTCTGTCTCTCTCTGTCTCTCTCTGTCTCTCTCTCTGTCTCTCTCCCTCTCTCCTTCTCTCTCTCGCTCTCTCTCTCTCTCTCTCTCTCTCTCTCTCTCTCTCTCTCTCTCTGTCGCTGTGTCTCTGTGTCTCTCTCTGTCTCTGTGTCTCTATGTCTCTCTCTGTCTCTGTGTCTCTCTGTGTCTCTCTCTCTCTCTCTCTCTCTCTCTCTCTCTCTCCGCCCCTACCTTTCACCATCCCACCTTCCTCAGGCTCAACGATCCCAGGTCAGTAGGTTGGTGGGATTTTGCCACTGGTGTATTTTTCTAATCAAGTTTTCAATTAAGGCGAAATGCTCTTCTGGCCAAGAAACACAACAAAATATATCTAGCAAGATCTGTTCGTCCCCATGTGTTTATTGTTCCTCCATGCGCCAGCGAAGTTTTCTCCGGGGAAGGTTGCCTGATGCTTGGGATCAATAGGTCACGTACGGACGCGTATGGCATATTCATTATTAGGATTGACCTGTGATTTGGAGGGATGCACCTTTGTGAAAACCATGAAAAACGGGTGCTATGACGACCTGTAGTTTATTTTAGGTTCGTTAAGTTTAAGTTTAGTTAATTTGAGTTGAGGAGTTGAGTTGAGATCAGTTCATTATGGGAATTCTTTGGCGCTTTCATAAAATAGTGGGGTGTTACAACAGGTGATAACTGGGCTTTACATTCCGAAATCGAGAAATTACACCGCAATGACTCTTGGTTAAAAGAAAAACCGAAAATAAGAATGAAAGGAACTGCTGCTTTCACATCATTTGCCTGTTTGTAGACCTGTGCAATATTAGAATCGTAAGTGGAGGTCACGTGATAGGTTAAAGGGTCAACGTCCGTTTGAAAGTCTAGTGAAACACAGCCACGTGTCAGGCTTTCAGTAACTTCTGTCTTTTTGCCGCAATCCAGATAAAAAGAAAGTAGCGATGTGTGTGTGTGTGTGTGTGTGTGTGTGTGTGTGCGCGTGCGTGCGTGCGTGCGTGATTGTGTTTGTGAGTGTGTGTGTGTGTGTGCAGTGGTTTTAGGCAATGTTGCTTCAAAGAATGTGACACAGATTAGAACCTTTTACGCTGTTTCCGGCATTTCTGTGGCTACAGTCGACGCGATTCGGATTTCGTCTCAGTCTGTGTTTAGACTGGTATAGCGGTTACTTTCTTCTACCGTGTTCCAGACTTTGACTGCATGGGTACCAGACTTGGGGTGGGACTGCCTTCAGGGGTGGGCATTCGGCGTAACTGTCGCATTCTCGCAACAGGGGGTGTCAATTTTGTGACAAAATAGTCAGCCAACAAGCTAGGGAGTCGTTGTGGCCGAAGGTTCGTTTTGCAAAAGTTTGTTTGGCTCCTCAGTTGACATATAACGTACGCCACACACAAGACAGAAGTCGCAGCACAGGTTTCATGTCTCACCCATGAGTCACATTATTCTGACACCGGACCAACCAGTCCTAGCACTAACCCCATAATGCCAGACGCCAGGCGGAGCAGCCACTAGATTGCCAATTTTAAAGTCTTGGGTATGACCCGGCCGGGGTTCGAACCCACGACCTCCCGATCACGGGGCGGACGCCTTACCACGGTTTTTGCAAAAGTAAACCGGTACCATTCTTGTGGCAATCATAAAACAAATATCATTACAACAAAAATTAATAAATCTTTCGTAATATGTGTACAACAATGAGTCGATGTGTGAAATATTATCCCAGAACAATGCAACCGGAAATTGCCGAAAGTGGCCGAGGGTTTTCGAGGAGTACCGGAGATTGCTGAGGTAAACGGACACGATCTCCTAGCACCTACGGTTTCTGGCGAAATTCGCTCACACGGCGAATTTCCACCACACTGATTGGATAACGAAATCCTGACGCAACAACACGAGTGGTTTATAAACATGTCACAAGTTTGCTTACGCTATAAATGCAGTGTCAGCAGTTTGCACTTAAACACCTGCATATTGCATCACTACTAAGTTTTCCTGCACGTTCTTCGGCACTTCGTAAAGAACAATGTGAAATTCTGAACTGCATGTAAACAAGTAGGATTGCGATGCAAACCAAATATGCGTCGAAACGCCCGTCTGTGAAGCTATGCCCCGCAGGCAAAATGTGTATTCGTACTAAGTCAGCGTTTCCTGTCTTCTTTGCGTGTGACAGCTTGTACAATGTATGTAGACCTGTAGTAATAGAAAGTCACATTTTAAGCTTTTTTTCTTTTTTTTTAAATGACTCGAACGTGAGGCGTTCACGCGTATTCGCTTTATATTAAGTCATGCAGTTAGTGACGGAGTAAACTTAGTACTGAATCAGTAAAATCAAAGGATATTTCTGTAGTGGACGCCTATATGTATAATTATATATATAAAAAATATATATATAACCGTTATTCACGATTATCAGAGAGTTCAATAAATGGGAATCAATAAGAGTGAGTATTTTCAACAAACAAATCTACATCAGTCGTCCAAGGCAATTGTGGTATTTAGTAATGACCCATTATATGATCACAACGCAAATCCTACTCAAACGGCATAGAAAAAGTGAACTCAACAGCTACACTCGTCGCAATCCGCAGAATAAAAAATTAAGACCCTTCTCCCACAGCCAAAACACACGATCAACCTTGGCCGTCTGGCCACGCGGAGAATCTAGGTCAGTATAGCACGAGCCAGGGGCACGTGCCCAGCGCCCCGCGAGCCTACGTCAGAGAAAAAGGAGTCGGTTTGTTGAGAAAACAGCGTGGACAGGCTTTCACTGCTGAGCAGGAAGGTGAGGAGAAAATAAACCCCTTTTCCGCTGCTGGAGTGGCTGATCGGTCGTCGTGAGGGCTTTTGTTCTTTGTCCGAAAATAAAGCACCACTCATTCGGCCTCCGAGCTGAAAAAAGTGGGCAACGAGGTCTGCATCTGGGACACTACTCTGCTTGGGAGTAGACCAGGGCTGTGGTGCACGAAGCGAAAGTGGGTGTCACCCAAGCGGTCGAGAAAAAACCGCGGAGTCTGATTCGTTAAGATCGCAACAAATCTCAATGTTAACCAATCCACTACCGCGGCTGGCTCCCACCCGGTTGTTTAACTTTATCGTGCATCTCGGCCCAGTTCGTTTTGGTCTTAGGCTGGTTTCAGACTGCATACTTCGAGTCATCCCGATTCATTCTGAATGGATCGTTGTGAATGAATGCAAATGCGCTAGGACGCTATCATACAGGAACAAACACAACTCCAAATGTAGGTTCCTTCCACTGTATTTTACAGGTATGACAAACATACACACAAATACACACAATCATGAACATAAATGTTAGGTATTCAAAAATCAGGTACTCACAGGTTTGGATGCAAAAACAAAGCGAGATTACAATCCCGTGCACAATTTTACTAACAAAACCCTCTACCCTTCACTTATGTAGAGAAATACACAAACAGTCCGTGAACTCATAGGCACACGATATCTACGTTACTGGTATCGACTCACTGCTCGTGTGTAGTCGAAAAACAGTTACAGTTCATATTCCGGCACACTCAAATCACCGTCTGCTCTGCCTACTAAACACTCATTATATCTTATGTACTTAAGATCTTATAGACATATTTTAACTCTGTTCATACACAGAATTACACAGCGTCTATGACCGTTCACTAGGAAATGTATCTGAATACTAATTCCTTCCACTGGCGACCTCGGTCTACTCAGTTCCTTTCGTCCTGTGACCTCTACGGTCCAACTATACGGACAACCATAACCTTGCAATAACTTCGCGAAATCCTGTCGAATTTCAGCTATGCTGGTCAAGAGTTATGATACTTCAGCGGCTTCTCAGATCCTTCACACTTGTCATCTGGCCACTATCTCCCTCTCAGACCGGTTATACGACGCACTGCACAACATAAATAATGGACATCTTGTCTTAGATATCTATCTGCTATGTTTACAGTTTACAGTGTTAGTCGATTCAACTTATGCGATAAACACTCTAGCGATATTCGAATGCTTATTCCATTTACCTGTTAAGTGCTTTCCTGTCGCATCTATCCGGGCTTCCTTCCTCCCGGCCGATTACTTGGACAACCCCTCAATGTCAAAGGACAGTGGTAAAGTGTAACAATACCCTAGTTGCAATTTACAACATCAACTCTTCCCGGTCAGTGAGCTGAATTCACAGTGCGTGCCACACACTTTGCTATGTCACGCTATATCTCTGGTTAGCGCTCTAAAAGCGTGGAGGATATCACTGTCAAACTTTGTCTGTTACAGTGTTATTCGTGATTTCCTTCACAATCGTCGGGTATGGAGCAGGGAATAATTAAGACGTACATGCAGACCTGCTTACCCTTACTATTTTGGAGTAATTTATTACTACTTTTTAGGATTTGGGGGAAAAACACTCCATTTGAGTTCAGACTACTATTTTCAAATGCGGGTCAAATTGGGTTTGTGTTGCTAATATTGGCGTTTGTAACCACTAGGTTACTTTTTTGATCATCGGATAACTATTTTTTTTACTTGATAATTACTATTGTCAAGTTTTGGAGTAAACAGGTCTGTACATGGCATCTCTGTGGACGTAGTGTCCTGATTGATTTGACCCGTGGAACGTACCCCAAAACTGGGTTCAGACTTTGGTGTGGTGATGAGTAGACTCTGAGAAGTTAACCACATTGTTGTGTGTTTGTACCCCGCAGGCTGTTGATTCGTGAGCGCTTATATAGATTGGAAATTAGGATTGAAGTGTGTCACACTGGGACTTTTTTCTCTCCAGATTCCTATCTTGATGGTCAACATTGCGTGACTGCATCCCACCTTGTTCTTGTTCTACTCAAACATTCACACCTACTCGACTTTGACCGTTACAAATCGTCTGACGGCGTGGAAGTTTGAAACTCCTTTTTCCAGCGATTGGGCGATTGCAAGACACATAATTCCACACATTATTATGAGAAGAACTCGTAATATGGACCCCTTTTTGCTTCTTGCTGAAAACTGCCTTTTGTCTTGCGAAGAAATTTCAGTGTGTGCTTGGTGGTTGTTCTCTTTTCAGCCAGCCTCAACAATTAGTTGAATTAGACAATCAGCGAAAATTAAAAACAGAAGAGTTGGAAACTGGTCTATTGTCATCGTCCAGGAACGCTCTGAAGTGCATTTAATTATGCTTTCAGAATACATAAGTTCAAGACGCCCCCCCCCCCCAAAAAAAATAATAAAAAGGCACTTTACTGGGAGGTCAGATGTAGAACTGTGAACTGAGTGGTCAGGGCTATTAGCGTAGAAAAACTCCTGGAAACTAGTAAACGAAGGACAGAACTGGAAAACAGTCTCATCTGCTCCTTTCCGCGTGTCTCCCAATCGACCCTTCCGTTCACAAGACTGACCTGAACTAAACTGAACTGAGCTGGTTCAGCGACATGAAGCTTTATTGATATATACTGACACAATAGTGATCATGCAAAGTGAGCTCTCTGAGTAGCAATCGCGCAATTAGCACAACGTTGTCATATTCCACTCATATCACATAAAATAACGACTTTATTTGCAACACCCGTTCTGCGCAATTGCGACAGCCTGAGCGTCCAGTTCGTCACTGCGGTACATATAACAGAATTTTGGAAGAGTGTGGCATTGTATGAGCCACGGAATGTGGGGTATGCTTACCTTTGAAAATTCTTGCCACTCAGACTCTGAAGCACTTTCGTGTAGTGTAAATTTGGCAGGTATCTGTTGTTCAAGTAGTGCGTTAATTGCAGCGGGTATTTGAACGGGACACGTGTTGGTCGGATGGTTTTCATGTCTATATAGTAGTCTTTTCTCACCACTGCACACTTTGCAAGTTCTGCGTTCTTGTGAATTTAACCATGCACGCGAGTGAAATACTGTTTAGTGCAACATCATGGAAAGAATTTCTTTTCTTTTCTTCCTTTCTTTCTTGCTGACTTATATGTTTATTTGAAGCTTGATCACTTGATAATGTATCTAGTTGTTATGTTTATTTTTATTTGCTCTCTTTCTGTTTTGCTTTTTTGATTAATATCGGTCTTTCTTTCTTTCTTTCTTTATTAGTTGATGTATTTACTTGGGTTTTTTAATTTATTTATTTGTATATTTGTTAATTTATTTACTTATTTTCTTATTTATTTATTCAATTATTTCTTTTATTTTTGCTTTTGGCATCGCATCCAGAGCTCGATAATGCATGCAGTGTTTTCTTATTTTTGTCTGAATTTTCTGAAAATCTGCTGTTAAATTCTTTCATGCAGTAGTGTTGAGTAGAGTACCAGCCCACATGTACTCCATGTGCTGAGGATTGCGAATTCTCTGCCACCTGGGATCGCTTGCACCGGTTTCATGGATAGCTGCAGGTGTCTGCCATTACCTGCAAAAAAGAAGAAACTTGTTAAAAAAAATCCGAGAACATTCTTTCCGCAAAACATTTGTTACTAAGAAATAAAAGTAGCCGCAATGTCTCGCTTATTCTCGCGGGCGAGACCTCAAACGGGATGCCAAAAAAATGAGTACAGATGAACTTCTGTATCCCTTGATTTACTCGTGCGCGACATTTCAAACGGGATGGGTAAAAAAAAATCGAGTACAGATGAACTCCTCGATTGGCTGGGCGTCAATAAATTCCTCCCCAAAAGAATCAACAGAAACGCAGTAGCCTTCAAACGAAAAGGCGGGATACTCGGACAGAAGATGAAACAAAATCCACAGAGAAAATCTCTTCTTGATGCATGGCCACATATCTCTGTCTCTGTTCCCCCCAAAGGAAGCGAAGGCTGCGATGCTAACCTCGCGAATGCAGGCGCCATCAGCTCATGCTTCGTCCTCGCTTCTTGCATTGCTGGGGTGTCTGCGACATGAAACGGAGGCTGCCATTCGCACGCACTTGATGGGGTGCGTGGTAGTGTAAGCTATAGCGCTTACTGTGAGCTACCTTCATTGACCTTCTCATCAAAGACAGAGACGTTATGTCACGACGACTGGGCCGCCAAAGATATTCTCAAAGATATTATCGTGTCAAAGATATTCTCAAAGATATTCTCAAAGATATTCTCAAAGATATTCTCGTGTCAAAGATATTCTCAAAGATATTCTCGTGTCAAAGATATTCTCGAAGATATTCTCGTGTCAAAGATATTCTCATGCCGTCCTCATTTCTATTTCCTTTCAGTTGTTTTTGGTGCGGGCGGGGATGGCGTCGGCATTGGGAGGGAACCCGGCTGCAAAAGTTATAATTCGAGATTGTGACTGTCTTTCCGAATGTGCACGTGGAATGCTATTGCAAGGCCACACACACAAACATATGAATAGTAAGGATATAAAGAGATGCCGCTTTTGGGGATGGGAGGAGCAGCTTTTGGACGGGAAATATTAAACTAACACGTGATGGCATTATTCCAGGGTAGCTATATCCCTCTGCGTGTTTGAACCTCGGGGTACATATTTCTTCAGTTCCGTGTTCTCTGCTTCAATGATAAGAAGTGTGACGCAAGTAGACTATAAATATCCACTATAGATCTGAAGTTATACAATCCTTGGGGGACACGGGAGGAAGAGAGAGGGGGTGGGTGGTGTGTGTGTGGGGGGGGGGGGCAATGAGTAAACATAAAAAGAGAAGGGTGCTTGATATAAATGAGTACGGTGGTAGCTTTATCTCACTACCTTCACACATCTGAAAATGTGTTAGGTATAAATGGAGGTTATTATATCTACTGCCACTGTGCACGACGAAACAGGGAGATTATTGATTTTTTTTTGGATTGGGTTTTGGGTTTTTTGGTGGGGGGGGGGGGGGGAGTGTCTGGTGAATTTGACGAATCTGAAGAATCTGGAGAATCCACTGTACCTAAATCTAGATGCACATTGTACGATTTGCTCAAAAACACACCAGATGTACGGTAATTCATAAAATCAAAGTGAGCGATTAGGCTTCAGAGCGCTGCCTCTCTCGGGTACAGTTGGAGACAAAGAGTAGTCCAGAAGTACCGCCTTGCTATGACGCAGCCCCTATAGCTACTAGTAACGTTCAAGTCCACAAACAAGGGAAGTAACCAAAACCGATTGATCTTACTCTGCCTATTTACGGCAGTGAATTTAAACTTTTAAAGCACTCCCATTTGCAAAGGAAGGCAGTCCTACTGCACGGTAGCATAACTTGCAACGCAGAATCTTATGTTTAGTTTGGAAGCGATCTGAGGGACTTTTTCTTCAGGTTTTATCCCTTTAAATCTTCAGGTAGTCTTCAAATAGAGGGTCTGGAAACAGCGATTTCCCTCTGCAGCTCCTTTCTACTCACTCACCGGATGACCCCTCAATGGTGGAGAGATTAATTTTAGTGAGCCCCTTGGAGTTTCTAAAACAAGGTCAGCAATGTTAATGAGATCTCCGCCTGAAATAAACCTCATCGCAAACACTGGCTCGAATCATTGTTTTTGTGATTTTTTGTATCTCCAAGACAACAGTGACGTCCGATACATCAAAACATAGCTTACACTGCGGTGTTAGAAATTGAACGGGTTTTATTTTGGAAAACAACATGAGAAACAAACCATGTCATTATTTGTCCTTATCGCGATTCTTGATGTGTAGGCCTAAACACAATTATGATTAAAACTGAAAATTAAACTGGTACTATGTTTGAGTCTCAAGACTCATAATTTCCCATCTGTTCAGTTGTGACTTGCAAAGTAAAAATATCACAATTATAGTTTCTTCGCCTCTGTTGTTACTTACGCCGACCCCAAAACCTGAACACAATGATATATTTTCCTGCCCACTGATGTAGGTAAGCCAAGGTAAACACAAAAGAACAATTCAGCATCACTTATCTCGCATCCGTATCCGGTAACGGCACAGCGACGAAGCGCAGGTGCCGTGGCTGTGTTCTCTCACTTTCTGCGAATGGTGCGCACCTGAGCTTTGTGTAGATGAGATACATTTGCACGTGCTGTACGGTAGCCAGAATCATAAAACAATGTCACTCGTCGGTTTCTCTGTGTGTGTGTGTGTGTGTGTGTGTGTGTGTGTGTGTGTGTGTGTGTGTGTGTGTGTATGTGTGTGTACGTGTGTGTGTACGTGTGTGTGTGTGTGTGTGTGTGTGTGTGTGTGTGTGTGTGTGTTATGCAATAGTGTGTGTGTGTGTGTGACAAGTGAAGTGAAATTGAAATCCTTTCAATAGCGAAGGTAGAGTAGATCTGCAGGGGAACGATTGAGACAATACAATACAGTACACTACAATACAACACAATGCAATGCAATGCAATACAATACAATACATTACAATGCTTTGCAATACAATACAATACGATACAATACTGTACAATACAGTACAATACAGTACAATTCAGTACAATACAATACATTACAATGCTTTGCAATACAATACAATACAGTATAATACTATACAATACAATACAATACGATAAAATACGATACGATAAAATACAGTACAATACAAAGCAATGCAATGCATTACAATACAATACAATACAATACAATATTATACTTTAATCGTCAGTCCTGTTCCTCAACTTTAACAAGAAATTCCTACGAGGTAGGAAAAACACCCCCGTTGGTCAAAGGGAAATAACCGTTCTCACTGCACCCATTCTCACTGCCACCAACTGAGAAGGTTATTTCCCTTTGACCAGTAATATGTTTCTCTATAAGTCCTTGTAGAATCTTAATCCACCAATAACTCCCTAACCGTGTGTTTGACTGGTCCCAATTTTTGTAAGGACCGTCTCAGGAATGTATAGAACCTGTTCACCAAGTTTGGTGACGATCGGTCCGTTCATTCTTGAGATCTATATGCGAACACAAACACACAAACACACAAACAAACAAACAAACACATCGACCGAAACCTATACACACCCCTATACCGGGGGTGTAAAGATAAATGGATCAAGGTCAGTTCTGGTGACTGTTTCCCTTTTCCCATAATAAAACATTCCATAAAGGCTGTCAGCTAGAAGTCATTTTATCAAAAATTCAGTGCCAAAGCTTCGTGCATCGAGTTTCGCAAAGTAGACTTCGCGAAGTAGACTTCGCCCAATTAATTTCAGGTTAAAACTAACCGTGATTGGTTACATGCTGTCACACACACAACGTCACAAGTTCTTGTTCTTCTCTCCTGCAGCCTCTTGTTCCTAGTCTTATAATCATCAACCTGACTGCTTCTACTTGTTTTTGTGCTTGTTGTGTTTGCTTTTTGGCTCACGTAAGTGTAGCCTATGCGATGCTAACTTTTGTCTGTCTGTGCGTGCGTGCGTGCGTGCGTGCGTGCGTGCGTGCGTGCGTATGTATGTATGTATGTCTGTGGTAGAAACTTTAACATTTGAAGACGTCACAACATTTGAAGGCGTCATATTATGACGTAAGAGGGTTAGACGTCACGCGAAGGAATTACTGAAAGTCTCGGTCATTGTTATTTTGAGCGGGCCGAGACTAGTTTTTTCTTCGAAATCGGCCATTCAGATCTAGATCTAGTGTCTCGCTTTCTTGCACAGTGTCACCTATGCCGCTTACTGTGTGTGTGTGTGTGTGTATGTGTGACGAAGTGATTGAGTTTGTGTTACTGTTTGTCGATTTCTTACGTGAGCCTTGAAGGCTTCCCCTCTTGTTCAGTGTGAGTTTCCGTGTCTTCCAGGTTCTTGTTTTTAACCTTTAATGTTTTCTAAGCTTGTCACAAACGTTGTTCTTCTGTCTGTGTGTGGCAGGCAGCAGCGTCCAGCAGCGGTCAGTGGGGTCCCTGGACATCGTGGTCAGTGTGCAGCCAGACCTGTGGGACCGGCCTGGCCTACAGGATACGACACTGTCACAGGTACACACACACACACACACACACACACACACACACACGCACGCACGCACGCACGCACACACACACACACACACACACACACACATACACACACACACATACAGGTACACGCACACACACACACACACACATACACACACACACACACATACAGGTACACGCACACACACACACGCACACGCACGCACGCATGCACGCACGCACACACACACACACACACACACACACAATCACACAATCACACATACACAAACATGTGGAACCGGCCTGGCCTACAGGATACGACACTCTCAGGGGTACACATGGGCACACGCAGACAGACAGACAGACCGCCGGACGGACACGCAAACATATATTGATGTCCATTTCTGTTTGATATGACTGCCAAATATGTGTCCAGGTCCGCGGATGGTGAAGGAGAATGCCCTGGTAAACACAAACAACACCAAGTCTGCAACAGACAGGTAATTGGTAATAACTAAATGTCAAACTGAATGGTTTTTGTTTGTTTCTTTCTTTCTCACTGTGTCTCTCAGCTTGTTCATCCGCATGTGTGTGTCCGTTTGTATATCAATCTTTGTGTTTGTCATTCCGCATATCTGCATATCAGTTGGTCCGTCCTCCCGTCTGTTTGTCTGCCCGTCAGTCTTGGAAATTGTGTGTGTGTGTGCGTGTGTGTGTGTGATGTGTGTGTGTATGTGTGTGTGTGCGTGCGCGTGTGTGTGCGTGTGTGCGTGCGTGCGATAGAGCGTGCGATCGTGCGT
>NC_090245.1:85963049-85965549 GCF_037325665.1 Littorina saxatilis
TGTGTCAAAGTCATCACGCGAACGTGACTGTTTGGAAGTGGGGCAGAAAAAAAGCCGTAGTCAATTGTGGGATGGCCAAGGCGGAAGACGAAAATGTGACTGATAATTCTTACCCTCCTGTCTGTTCTTTTGCTCGAAGGCCTGTGACCTTTGTGCGTGTATTCATCTGTGTTTGTACTGGGTCAGTTGTGTGCTGCAGCCACATTTACTTTTATTGGGATGATGGTAATTGTCGGGTCGTTTAGGGCTTTTAGCCTTTGTAGACGAACGGTAGAGCTTTTAAAGCTGTCTTTTGCCCTCGACGTTTTGCGTTTGTAATTTGGGACCATCTACACAGTTCGGCCAATATATCGGGCGGCTTTTGTGTGTGTGTGTGTGTGTGTTTGTTCGTTTGTTTGTTTGTTTGTTTGTCTGTTTGTTTGTTTGCTTGTTTATTTGTTTGTTTAGTTGTTTGTTTGTTTGTTTGTTTGTTTGTTTGTGTGTATGCTTGTTGAAGTGAAACTGATTTGCTCATGCACTGCTTAGTTTGGGACCACAGTTCGGCCAATATTTCGGGCGGATTTAGTTTGTTTGTTTGTTTGTTTGTTTGTTTGTTGAAGTGAAACTGAATTGCCCTTGCAGTGCTTAGTTTGTTGAAGACGAAAATATTCTCAATCCGTTCAAACTCCATAACGCTTGGTCGATGCACCATTGTAATACCTGGTGCACAGCAAACTCTCGTACAGGCAGTTGTAAGCAGTGTTGTATACTTTTTCAGACGCGACCTCTTCAATTAAGATACATCGTCTACCTGCACGGCTACTACATATTGACAGACAGTTCGAATTCGTCGTCTTGTGTGCACAGTAAGCGATGTGGTTTGTCCAAAACATAAAACACACACAAACCCGAAGCACGCGAGCGGTCCCGTGTTTTGTGACCACTTTAATGTGGGCTTTAACCAAAGTTAGCCTGTCTCTGGCTTTTATGGCGCAGTTACACTTCGTGAGCACTGTAACTTAGTTACTGTAAGATGTTTCGTGCTGAGTCTGCTTCACTGTAGCTAATGTTTTCTCGCAGATGTTTCATAATGTTAATTTTAAACAGGAGAAGTATACAAGGGCTTGTTTATATGTATCCACATCGGCATTTCTTAGATTGTTTCCAGTCATACAAAACTTCCTCCGGCTTTCAGATTAGTTTCAAAAAGATATGTTTTATCGAGATGACTTGAGTATTGTGTCACATTCTTCACATATTTGTCATTACACCAAGACAAAACTATTCGAAACAAATTGCTTCTGGGCCAAGCACGTTGGGGTTTTATCTCCGGCCACCGTTTTGGTTGCAAGTGGCATGGACCTTAATCTGCATTGTTGCAATACCAGGATGTTGTACCCGTTCCAAAATTACAACATGAAGATGAAGATTGCAAGTAAAAGGAGATAGTTAAAAATAAGAGCGTAAAGGAGGGGGGGAGAGAGAGAGAGAGAGAGAGAGAGAGAGAGAGAGAGAGAGAGAGCGAGAGAGATTGAGAGAGAGACAGACAGACAGAGACAGACAGACAGACAGAGAGAGAGAGGGAGAGAGAGAGAGAGAGAGAGAGAGAGAGAGAGAGAGAGAGAGAGAGAGAGAGAGAGAGAACTGAACTTTATTTAACAAGGATTAAGATTTAAGGCTACGCCTTTTCTTACAATCTGTTCTTGGGACGCACAGAATCACAATGATAAAATTGAAAAATTAAGGATTAAAAAGTTAAAAAGTCAGAAAACTTCAGCACTTGATGATAAAGATGACGATGATGACGATGACGATGATGATGATGATGATGATGATGATGATGATGATGATGATGATGATGATGATGATGATGATGATGATGATGATGATGATGATGATGATGATGATGATGATGATGATGAAGATGAGGCATGAAGAGCATACATGTGTGGTTATTCATAAAATCAAATGCATACTATGCAAGTAATTATAAGTACAAGCTGGTAGCAATCGAACATGTAGCAATAGTACAACAAAAATATGTTCAGAATATACAATGCAGAAAGAGAGAGAGAGAGAGAGAGAGAGAGAGAGAGAGAGAGAGAGAGAGAGAGAGAGAGAGAGAGAGAGAGAGAGAGAGAGAGAGAGAGAGAGAGAGATACTGGTGCGGGGGTATGCAGAGGAACTCTGATATTGTCTTTGTCGCTTATATATGCACGATACTCAGAACAAACCTAGTTCTTTTTTTCATAGCAGGTGCTTCTCACATAGAATGTTACAGTGCTTATCTCCGATGCTCTCAAGAATATTGGCACAGCTTTTCCGATGAATCTGTGGCCGTTGTTCTTTAAAAGCCACTATCTTGGGAAGAAATGGATGTTATCTCATGTGTTTATGGTGAAAGTGCAATTATTTTTTAAGAAAGCTCCCTGAATATCTTGAAAGGGAAATGCAAATGTTTACAGTAAAACTACCTATTTCAAGACCCCACCAGGTGGCGTCCGCAAATGTGTTTGTCTTG
>NC_090245.1:85970549-85973049 GCF_037325665.1 Littorina saxatilis
TTATGGTATTTTATGTTATCACAGAATCTAAGTCTTGAAAAATACACATGTTCACACAAAAATATGGCAAATACCACATGAGACTGAAATATACACAAATCTGCAGTAACTTGACTGAGAAATCACAAGCGGGTGTAGTTGTAGGCATCACAATCACAAGACAAACAAATTCTGCCTTTATGTTTAATATTTTTCAACAATAAATGTTGCAAATGTAACGAATAACTTCTCACCTTTTGTGAAATAATACTTTGAGCTTGACACACTTCTGACTGTACAGGGGTTTTCATCAACAACAAAAGTGGTGCTTGCTTCCTGAAACAAAATTATTCAATGATGAAAAGAACTGAATGTGGCAGTGTTCAAAGTGATATTCAAACTTGTATACAACTATCAGTACCTATACTGTAAAACGAGAAGGCTATTGGCATGCTCGTCAATCAGTATGTGTCATTCAGTGTTTTGTGCTGTAACAATGAAATGCAATCAATGCAAGTTCTTGTAGTCTAGAAATAAATACAACAATAATTTCAATTGAAACCACAAACTAGTCAAATAAATTGTGTAAATAGTTGGACAAAGAGATGCTTATTAACCCAGGGAAATAACAGGATTTCTTAGCAAAACTTTCCCAACCCAATTACCTGATTCGGTCCGGCTTTTCTGCTTTTAACACTTACTTTCAGTTTCACTAGAATATCATATCACAACTACAAGAATAACAATGGAACAGGAATGAGATTTTGTTTTGTTTTTGTAAACTACATCAGGATTTAACTCTGCTTACATACAAAATACGGACAGTGACGTTCAATCGTGGTGGCTGATCAGTGCACTGACTGACGGACGATTCGATTTGATCGCTTCACCACGCCTTTCCAACTATGTGCTCCCATACAGTTTTGGTAGATACATGCTTGTGCAAGTATGTTATTAGTATTACCAATATGAATCTTATTTTCCTTTCGATGGTCAGTTTTACTCACCTCTGTCACCTCTGTAACGGCAGTCACCTCTGCGAATGCTGTCGAAGAATCTAACCGAAAGTAAACATTCTGGGAATCTACGCGCATCGGCCTTGACGCAAGTTCAATGCTGAGCCAATGAGCGCGCCGCGGCGAAGTTGGCCGCTGTAAGTCTCGCAGCGCTGGCTGGCTGAGCGAGTTGCGTGTCCATCCATATTTAGGTCCAAGCCGCACCGTGAGACCAGATTAGTAGGTGCTTGATTTTGGTATTTTGATTTTACATAACATTAAACCTTTCTTGGGGTTCATGGTCATGGCAACAGCCATAATAATATTATATCATGTATAATATTACATTTCAGCATATTTGAATTACATGTCATCATACCAAACTGTCATGCATGTGTATTCCTACATCATTCTGATTGATCACAACCAAACCTACTATCAGTGGACACATCCAAATGTAAGCGCCTGTTCTTGACAACTTTTAATCGATCTAAAAATAGCAACTTGCTGGGCCCTTTGCCGCCAACAGACACTGTTTGGCCTGTAGGTAAAATGTACAATGTATTTTCTGATTTGTGCACAAAAGCTTTTTTTCTTTTTTCTTTTTTTTAACATAACAATGTTTAATGTCACTGTATGTTTAAAAGACCATGGTCATATTTGTAAAAAAAAATGTTAAATTAGAAAATAAATAACATTTTGGTTCATGATTTTTCCTACACCTGTGCTGAAAATAAGACATAAAAATGTCGGTATATAAGTCACTCAAATACAGATAGGTATGAATGGCTCGGTTTGAGTTTGTTGCAGTTGACCCTGCACAATGCGACATATCATGTTTTTGTTGAACAATTTTGACGTCACCCCTCCCATAGGGTGACGTATTTCACAACTTCCTGTGTTACACAAACTCTGTGATGACCAATTTTGACGTCACCCCTCCCATAGGGTGACGTATTTCACAACTTCCTGTGTTACACAAACTCTGTGATGACCAATTTTGACGTCACCCCTCCCATAGGGTGACGGATTTCACAACTTTCTACAGATGAACAATGTTGCCTTCACACCTCCCAAAGGGTGACGGATGTCACAACTTCCTGTGTACACAAACTGATGACGTATTTCACAACAAAATGGCGCTGCCCATGGTCAACCTCTAAACTATCCGTATAGACGCCCCCATAACAGCAAATCATTTTTTCAACTGTGGTGGCACGCGAAAATATTGTTCTCTGTTTTCCTACTGTGAACTTTCCTGCAGGTCACACTGCGTTTGAAGAGGTGGTTCTGAACCAAACTTGATCCATATTTTCTGACAGTGAACTTTTCGCAGTGGAACAATGCATTTATGAAAGGTGGTTTCGACCCTTCCTTTTTGCGCTTTGTTTTCGCGATCACAGGGGCTGTGGTAACCAAACAAACTTGTTCCGCAGCAAGGCTTTTAGACGTCGAAGTCGGGTGGTGCACAATAATGGCATGTTTCCTATGCTTAAGCACTCGGGGTCCCCATTTTTGTTAAAATT
>NC_090245.1:85978049-85990549 GCF_037325665.1 Littorina saxatilis
GCACGAGACGTACTTTACATTAGAAGATTCACGGTGGTCGGCAGCCTCGTCTTTTACAGGTGGGACAGATACAACATACGCTATCATTTACTTTGCCCTCAAACCCAGGCCGCCGATTTATCACAAGTAAATTTGCTCATGCAAGCTTATAAGGCCAAAAAAACAAAAAGGTGTGGTTACGGTAACATAGCAAAATAAAATAGGGTAGGTAGGTAGACAATCACTTTTTTTTTTTTAAACTTTTTTTTCTAATGTGTACAAATTAAACCTACTTGACAGGGAAATAAGTGTGCGACTCGGGCGCTTTCGCTTTCATTGTGTTTTTTGCACTCGTTTTTTTGGGTTTTTTGTTTTGACAAATGTAATAAAAAGTTATAGGATCGGCCCCTAAAAATAGGGTAGGTCGGGTTACCGTAACCACACCTATTTTTTTTTTAGGCCTAAGACCTTTCTGTACTTGAAGTTGGTGGTATTTAATTCAAATACATTGTAGATATGCTTTACACGCATTGGGCATGTGGTTTACGAACATGAAGACACGTATATAGGTCTTGGCAATTCTTTTCGGCGTGACAAGTGGGTCACCATTTTGTACTACCCCTGAAATACTAGGAGAATAAAAAAAATAAAAAAAGCGTACAGTCGAACCTGTCCATAACGACCGCCCAAGGGACCGACCAAAAGTGGTCGTTATAGACATCTGGTCGCTATGGACAGGTGAATTAGAGTAAAACTCGTCTGGGATCCTTAAGAATGGTCGTTGCGGGCAGGTGGTCGCAAACTATTCAAACATAGAGGGGGAATCGAGACGAGGGTCGTGGTGTATGTGTGTCTGTGTGTGTGTGTGTGTCTGTGTGTGTGTGTGTGTCTGTGTGTGTGTGTGTGTAGAGCGATTCAGAGTAAACTACTGGACCGATCTTTATGAAATTTTACATGAGAGTTCCTGGGTATGATATCCCCAGAGTGTTTTTCATTTTTTCGATAAATGTCTTTGATGATGTCATATCCGGCCTTTTATGTAAAAGTTGAGGCGGCACTGTCACACCCTCATTTTTCAATCAAATTGAAATAACGTAATCTTCGACGAAGGCCGGACTTCGGTATTGCATTTCAGCTTGGTGACTTAAAAATTAATTTATGACTTTGGTCATTATAAATCTGAAAATTGTAATAATTATTTTTAATATCAAACGATCCAAATTTACGTTCACCTTATTCTACATCATTTCCTGATTCCAAAAACATATAAATATGGTATATTTGGATTAAAAACAATCTCTGAAAATTAAAAATGTAAAAATTATGATCAAAATTAAATTTCCGAAATCGTTTTAAAAACAATTTCATCTTATGCCTTGTCGGTTCCTGATTCCAAAAACATATAGATATGATATGTTTGAATTAAAAACACGCTCAGAAAGCTAAAACGAAGAGAGGCACAGAAAAGCGTGCTACGCAGCACAGCGAAACCACTACCGCGCTAAACAGGCTTGTCAGTTTCACTCCGTTTTGCACAAGCGGCGGACTACGGTCATTGTGAAAAAATGCAGTGCGTTCAGTTTTATTCTGTGAGTTCCACAGCTTGACTAAATGTAGTAATTTCGCCTTACACGACTTGTTTCTTCTTCGAAACGTGCTGTCCTCTCCAAGTCGGCCAAACAGTTTCAACGGGAAGGGGTTTGCCTTTAACCTGAAGGTTAAATTGCAATTATCCCGCGGAGAAGCAGCCATCTTGTCTGTCGCCCAGAACGTTTTGCTGTCACTTTTGTTCAACTTTTGTTTGAGACAGTGCTTGTCTGACTGCTGCATGTGATTAATTGTTGTACTTTAGCTTATCTTCAATATGATTAAGACAGAAATAGAGCTGATAAAAAGAGAGCTAAAGCGAGAAAGTACAAGGGGCACCCTTTTCTACTTTGTGACCTCAGAAATGAATCTGACTTGCCACAACACAGTGATTTTCTTTACCTTTTCTTGTGACATTTTAAGTATTAGTCACGCAGATTACACTGAATCATTCTTACCAGCGGGTAAAGAAAACAAGGTATAGTGTCTACTGGCAGCCAAAGTTCAGAGAGCCGTCTTAAAAGTCATATTTTTAGATTTCACATTGAGCATGCAATTTAATAATTTCTTACTCCGTTGCGAAAGTTATTTTCCCGCCCCAAGCCTGGCATGTTAAGATTAGGTAAAAGAAAGAACGAAAAAAATAAAGAAAATAAGAAAGAAAAAAAAAGGAAAAAAGAAAGAAAGAAAGAAGTGAGTGAATGAGTGAATAAAAAAAATTTAAAAAAAATAAAAAAAATAACTGTTCACATGCACAATCTTGAAAATACAAAAAGCGGGATGCACTTTCGTTGGCTTATTACCAACATACTTTATTCTTAAATCTCAACGGACATTTTGCACCAATCTTCCATTTCCCGCTGTTCCGTCACCGTCTACCTCTTACTTTGTCTCGCGTCTCCCTGTCTTTGTCTCGCGTCTCCCTGTCTTTGTCTCGCGTCTCCCTGTCTTTTTTTCAAAAATGAAAGGAGCGCAATACCCTTTTCTGATCCCTCTTGATTTCACGACATTTAAAAGATCATTGGAATAAAAATAAAAAAAAGTCCACTAGATATATTGTGCGCAGCATTGGCAAAGACACAGACAAAAAGGAAGAAAGAAAGAAAGAAAGAAAGAAAGAAAGTAAGAAAGAACAAAAGAAAGAAAGTAAAAAAAAGAAAACGAAAGGAAGAAAGAGAGTAAAAAAAGAAAGAAAGAAAGAAACGAAGAAAAGAAAGAAAGAAAGAAAGAAAGAAAGAAACGAAGAAAAGAAAAAGCCTCGGAAAGTGTGCATGCCTCGCGCATCTTGGCTTTTACACTTGAAGGGGGCAATCAGTAAAACCTGGCACCCACAATACCCACACTGATCTCCCTCTAATCTTCGCACGACAGATACCAGCTGAGGTTTCCTTTTTTTATTTAAACTACACCTCTTTTATTACTCTCCTCTCTCCTTCCTCTCTATCCCCCCGCCCCCTCCCCTTTCTTTCCAGCCTCTTCTCCCTTCCTCTCCTAGTCTCCTCCCCCTCTCCCCTTCCCTCCCCTCAAAAGCATTCAGTTTGTGGATACAGCACTCAGCGTGCATCGCTCATTGAGAACGGCTGGCGGTGGGACGAATTCCGCTACTACTGGCCTAGTGAAACACTTTTTCCACCGGAGGACACAGTAGTGAAACGCATGTGAAGGACACTACAGACAATTTTAAAAGAATTTCACGGTGCGGAGAAACGGAGTGAGGAAAGCAGAATGAAACAGTAATAACAACAGGAGGTGGACAATCAGCAAGGATTCTACAATAAGCTGTCGTATTACGACACGAGTGAGATTGGGACTGTCGCATACTGACAGAGAAATGATTGCTGCAGTGTAGTATAGTTATTGTGTTTTTGCCGTTGTTTTGTGAATTGTGGTGGTGACAGGAGAATGTGCATTATTTCGGCGCTTGAAATAATCTTGCTGAAAAGTTTTTTTTTTAAAATCTGCTGAATATTTGATGTACATAATTAGCGATGGCAGAACAAAAACAAACACAAAAGAACTTTGACTTTCTTTTCGTTTATCATTAAAATGATGCGTTATTGTCACGCAACACATACACAGAAATAATAAAATAAAATAAATAAACAAAACTGTCTTTCAAATTCCTTTGAGTTTAAAATTTAAGGGAATGGTATTACCACAATTTTTAAGCATACAATTTCAAGTTGTCACTATAATTTAATTAAGACCCAATTTAGACGCAGACGGATTTTAATTACTAAGGTAGGAGTGACAACCTTGTTCTTGTCCTTGACATTTAACAGTCGTAAAAACGTCATGAAAGGAGATAATTATTTGCGTGTATTAGGCGCGCACAAAAATGAATTTATATAAGTGAATTGAGACAGTGGAATTTCGTCTCTGTGTGTTGAAAGAAATACGACTTCGGGCATTTTACTAACAATTTTTTTTTCACCCCTCTATTTCATCAAAATGATTTTAGTTTCTGTGAGGGGAAATACACAACTCTACTGCAAAGAAACCTAATTAGAATTCTTTCGATCAAACTTTGGAAAAATCGTTTTGGTGTAAGGAGCGTTATTCAGACTACTATATTCTGCGATAAATAAATAAATAACCCATGAATGAACAAAGAAAGAAAGAAAGAAAGAAAGAAAGAAAGAAAGAAAGAAAGAATGAAAGAAAGAAAAAAAAGAAAGAAGAAAGAAAAAAAAAAGAAAGAAACAAAGAAACAATTAGAACACTGCCTGAAGATCGAGTGTTTGAATAAGAACAGCATTGATCGAGACAACAATTTTCTTTTTACATTCTTCGGAATAAATTTGTATTCTGTTTTTGAGAGGACAGAAAAGTATGTTTTACGAAAATTGAGAGAGTTGTGGTTTGCCCCTCTTCTTCGACAGTACAGGGAAACAAACCCAGGGAAGAAATAGTGGCTTTGTCCATTGACAGAACTCAGTCTAAAAGTAAAAGTACCATTACGGAGTGGTAGAAGACAGTGTAACGGTGTTCCTCCACCAGAAGCTTGTCGCACCTTGTCTGCGTGTGACCTGATAGTTTAACAATGGAAAAACTAATGCAATGCAGTGACGGGTGTAATTTAGCGAGCAGTAAATCTGGATTGCTTTTTTGTGTGTAAGAAAAAATGTTTGTAGCTTTTTCTTCTTCTTTTTTTTATTTTTTTTTTTACTTTTTTTTAACGATCCTTAGCTATGTGCTTGGGCCGTGTGACAGATCAGGACTTTCGTTTTTAGAATGACAGTTGAGTTATGCATTTCAAGGTGTAATTCATTCACTAAGGGCAAAACAGTGTTGTGTCTTTTTATATTTAGTCAAGTTTTGACTAAATATTTTAACATCGAGGGGGAATCGAAACGAGGGTCGTGGTGTATGTGCGTGCGTGTGTGTGTGTGTGTGTGTGTGTGTGTGTGTGTGTGTGTGTGTGTGTGTGTGTGTGTGTGTGTGTCTGTCTGTCTGTGTGTGTGTGTAGAGCGATTCAGACTAAACTACTGGACCGATCTTTATGAAATTTGACATGAGAGTTCCTGGGTATGAAATCCCCATACGTTTTTTCATTTTGTTGATAAATGTCTTTTATGACGTCATATCCGGCTTTTCGTGAAAGTTGAGGCGGCACTGTCACGCTCTCATTTTTCAATCAAATTGGTTGAAATTTTGGTCAAGTAATCTTCGACGAAGCCCGGACTTCGGTATTGCATTTCAGCTTGGTGGCTTAAAAATTAATTAATGACTTTGGTCATTAAAAATCTGAAAATTGTAAAAAAAAATAAAAATTTATAAAACGATCCAAATTTACGTTCATCTTATTCTCCATCATTTTCTGATTCCAAAAACATATAAATATGTTATATTTGGATTAAAAACAAGCTCTGAAAATTAAATATATAAAAATTATTATCAAAATTAAATTGTCCAAATCAATTTAAAAACACTTTCATCTTATTCCTTGTCGGTTCCTGATTCCAAAAACATATAGATATGATATGTTTGGATTAAAAACACGCTCAGAAAGTTAAAACAAAGAGAGGTACAGAAAAACGTGCTATCCTTCTTAGCGCAACTACAACCCCGCTCTTCTTGTCAATTTCACTGCCTTTGCCATGAGCGGTGGACTGACGATGCTTCGAGTATACGGTCTTGCTGAAAAAGGGCATTGCGTTCAGTTTCATTCTGTGAGTTCGACAGCTACTTGACTAAATGTTGTATTTTCGCCTTACGCGACTTGTTTTCTTCTTGTTACAGGAAAAGTTATGGTAGATTACGGGTAATGGAACCGGGTGTCTTTTAATTTTAAACACGTTAATTAAATTATTAAACTAACCAAATAAATTAACTATAAAACAATTCAGGAAGAAAGAGAGAGAGAGAGAGAAAGAAACAAAGAATATTCAAAACGTAGCTATCTTTTTGTTTCTAAATTAAAGGAAGCTAAACCGATGATTTGTGATGAAAAAATGCGTAGCATTAAAAAAATAAATGTCACGACTCTCTCATTCAGACAATTCACGCTAAATTTCACTAAAGTAGCAGATAATAATGTATTTACATACTGTTTTCTGTCAACATTCCGCACGCAGAGAGGATCTCTTGGACCTGTTTTTCACACATTAGACAGCTTCGGAGTGCAAACAGCCTTAATCAAACAGAAACAAAGCTGGAATCTTTTTGAAGAGGGGGATTAAAACGCATTTAGATAAGGTGTTTGTAAGCTTAGCCAGGAGGATCGTTCCTTGATCTATACTCGGTCACACTGGGATGAAACCTAACTTCTCGAGTTGTTGCTCTTCTACCTAGCTTTGATCCGCAACAAACTTCGTTACTGATTGAGGAAAAACCAAAGATCATATATTGTACTACGTTGCAAGCCCCTGGAGCAATTTTTTTGATTAGTGCTTTTGTGAACAAGAAACAATTAACAAGTGGCTCTATCCCATCTCCCCCCTTTCCCCTATCCCATCTCCCCCCTTCCCCCGTCGCGATATAACCTTGAATGGTTGAAAACGACGTTAAACACCAAATAAAGAAAGAAAGAAAGAGGAAAAACCACACTGAAAAAGAAAAAAAAAGTTTTTAAACAAATCCGATCTCTCAGTAAACGCACACAATAAACAAAATCACACCTTTTTCTTGACAATTACCTCCCCGTGTGGCGATGCAAGAAGGGAAAGAAAAAAAGCTTGATTTGTGCAGGTTGTTATGCGGATGAAGAATACTGATAGCTGATGGGATTTATTTTCTGCGCGGTTGTTTGGGTTTCCTGTGTTTGACGCGCCGGTGCTGGCACAACTGATAACTTGTGCGACGGACAAAGTTAACCGTGCATTATGCCTGATTGTGCCGTTTGAGAAATGGACAAAGTGCGGCGGAATATCATTACTGTGCCAATCATGGATATAATGAGAAAATTGTGCTGGATTACATTGCTGGTGTTTGCTACTGCGGTGAGTCTAAAAGTTGTTATTTTCTTTCTGTGTTTTTTTTTTGTTTTTTTGGTTCCTCTTTGTTTCCTATTAAATTTATTCGCCTATTCTTTCTTTTTCGGGAGAGGGCGAATGTGCGGATGTGGGATTCACGAGGAGGTAAGGCGGGAAAAAGAATGATGAAAATAGAAGCAGTTATTAGGAAACAAATTGTCATGATTGAGTATGTGTGATTATGGCGTATAGTAGGCCTAATTGAATGTGTACTGTCTGATCTGATCCCTACTCTTTCTTACCACTATATATACTAGATGAATACCCGCTTCGCCGGGTACGGCTTCGCCGGGAAGAAGTCAAGCCGAATACCCGGCTGCACCGCACGAAGGAAGGGAGATAAACGCGCAAAACACTGGAGAAGAGTAAAAATAGTATAACGGGAATATGGATTGAGCGTTGTCAACAGTGACCTTCTAAAAATAGAAACGGGAATATGGATTCACGCCACACGAAGGAAGGGAGATAAACGCTGAAAACACTGGAGAAGATAAGGAAGAGTTACTGGGAATGGATCCAGAGAAAAACCAAAATCGGTTCAGCGCTGCGCGCTGAGAGCACGTGTTGAAATATCTCATCGAGCAGGTTGTGTCCGGGGTCTACCTGAATATGCCCACCAAATTTGAAACAGATCCATCGAGAACCTTGGGCGTGCATCGCGGACACACACACACACAGACACAAGTCGTATATATATATAGATACTAGATGAATACCCGCTTCGCCGGGTACGGCTGCGCCGGGAAGAAGTCGGGCCGAATACCCGGCTGCGCCGGGGACGCCGGCTTAGCCGGCGCACCGCACGGAGGAAGGGAGACAAACACGGCTGAAAACACCGGAGAAGATAAGTAGAGGTTACATGCCGAGTCTCAGTGATTATTAAAAATAATGGTCGAAGTTAGCGGATCATGAAAAATGCGAGCTTTAGCGAGCTTTTTCATGACCGCGAACTGAGACCATTATTTTTTATAATCACTGAGACGAGGTGTGTAACCTCTTTATTCCTCCTTTCTTCAGTTATTCAAAGAAAAGAGGAGTTTTTTTGCGAAAGTTTGATCGAATCCTATTCTCTCAACCAGTCAACCTGCGCAGGCGATCGATTAATGCGCGGTTGTATAGTTCCGTGCAAATCATTCCATTCTGTTAACACTTCTTGTCAGTTTTCCTAATTTGGACTAAAATCAAGTACACAGATATGCTGTTATTCTGCTGTGGCGGCAAAGGCAGATATTGTGTGTTCTGTATATGTTTTGGTATCGCTTAGGATAATGTTTTTTCGTCAAATGGGACTAGCAGACGAACTTTTGCACCCGTGTTCCAACGTTAAAAACTGTATGAAGTTCAGTTTTCTGGAGAAAATAGTGTATGACACCTGTAACATCATTTCACTTGTTTCATAATTATCATCAACTTATATATGCTGCATCTGAAATTCATCACATTTATGTTGACAAACATTACAACACAAAACATGCACATAAACATGAAATGATGTCAATATGTTCAACCACGAACATCTAGTAAGTAGTTATTGCACTACAGATCAGCATGCATTTTCTCTTAGCTAGATACAGCAAACTTTGCATGCAAACTGTAACACAGATCATCAGTAACTTGTTTGTGTTGCTGCTAACACAGTGATACACCTTTCACCAAACCTCTCTGTGAAGGTATTCTTTACCGTGCGCATCACATTCTGTGCAAGGGAGGTAGGGGTTTGGGGGTGGGGGGTGGGAGTTGCGTGGTTGGTGGTGGTGGGGGGAGGGGGGATATGGGAACAGAAAGATAACATGAGGTTGGTGAAGGGTGTTTGGGGGAGGGAGTGGAGTTGGGAATTTAGAACTGTGACAGCTTAAAACTGTCCGCGTTTTGAAAAATAACAATGAAACCAGAGAGATATTTTGAAAAGAGCTAAAATAAATTAGTCAAGATCTCTTTTCTGCTTTACCTGGTAAATCAAAGGCCACAGCATATTCTTCATTGATATCATCCTGAGTGTCGGCAGGGTCAAAGTAACTGTCCGTCTCATCACCAGTCAGTATGTCTTCGTCTGAGCTGGCCTGCCGCGTCTCCAGCATAGGCAGCTTGGATGTCAGGTTTTTCCTGCAACACAAACAGTATCCCAGGTCTTCAATGAAATGTCTGCTATGCAAACTAGCTGAGAGAAATATAAGTATTACGCCCTCACGACAAAGCCATTAAGGGCATGTTCCTGGGTATTACCCCGACTTCAGACGAGATACCCAGTTGTATGCGTTGGCTTCTCTTCTCTGACAGAGGGGTTGGATGGTGGTAAGCTTCTCCATTTCCTTGATGGGCGTGGATTTCATTGCACCAGTGATGAGTCGGAGGGCCTGGTTTTACACACGGTCAAGGGTCTGCAGGTTTGTCTTGGCTGAGGTTGACCACGCTGTGGAGCCGTACTCGAGGTGGGGTCTGATTGTTCCCTGGTATACTGTCTTCAGTATCTTCTCGTTTGCTCCCCAGGTGGTACCTGCCAGCTTCCTGAGTATGGCTAGCTTGCGCCGGGCCTTCGTCTCTGCCTGTACAATGTGTGGTTTCCAGGTCTGCCGTCTATCAAAGGTGACACCAAGGTACGTTGCTTCTTCATCCTCTCTCAGAGGAGTTCCACCAAGCCTAATGGTTCCGGCTTTCTGCTTTGGCGACAGTGTGAATAGGGTGGTGGAGGATTTCTCCTTGTTGATGGAGACGCACCAATCTTCTGCCCATGCGTTCAGCCTATCTGCCGCTTGCTGCATTCTGTAGGTGGCAGTACTTGCGTGCTCCTCCTTGCACCAGATCACAAGGTCGTCTGCGTAGAGTGCAGCTTTGATCCCCTTGGGCATCTCAGACACCAGATCGTCGATGAAGAGAAGGAAGAGTGTGGGGGAGAGGACTCCGCCCTGAGGGACGCCATGACGAAGGAGGAACTTCTTGCTTTTGGTCTGGTCGACTAACTCTTGCCCTGCGGTTATAGAGGTAAGAGCGAATCCACTGGTACATGTTGCTGGACACGCCTTTCCTCAGCAGTTTTACAAGGAGTCCATCTTTCCAGACCTTGTCAAAGGCCTTCTGAAGATCTATCCAGGTGACGAAGACCAGCTTCTGTTCCTGAAAGGCATCTTCAACTTCTTGCGCTAGGTAAGTGACCTGATCTTCAGTGCTGCGGAACTGTCGGAATCCAGCTTGTTCAGGGGCGAGGAGGTTCCTGGATTCCAGGTACCACCTGAGGCGCTCGTTCACAATTCTCTCCAGGGTCTTCACAACACAGCTGGTGAGGCTGATTGGGCGATAGCTGGTGGCCTTCTTTGGATCCTTCCCTTTTTTTAAGATGGGGATCATGATCGCTTCTCGCCAGAGTTGTGGTAGCGATCCTTCTTGCCAGCTGCAGTTGAAGACCTCGAGTAGCTTGTTCTCTGCTGCACTACCAAGGTGGATTAGCATCTCGTTGGTGATGCCGTCTGGGCCAGGGGACTTCTTTGCCTTTGACTTTTTCAGAGCTGAGTGCAGCTCGTGGAGTGTGAGTGGTTGACTCATGGCGTCCACTGTCGACTGTCTGGCAGGTCTCTCTCTTTTCTCTCTTCTTGCTTCTCTCTGTTTCTCGGGGCTAACATGGAGGTTGCTCTCAGCTGCATAGCTTTCAGCAAATTGGTTGGCAGCATGCTTTCCAGTTAGCACCTTCCCGTTCTCTTCTAATGTGATCTTTCCTCTGCTGGTGTTCTCATCATTCAACTGCTTGGTGAGCCTCCAGAGCTTTCTGCCATCCTTCTCAAGGTTCAGAGAGCTTGTTTTCTCTTGCCAGCTTCTCCGTCTTGCCTGTAGCTTCTTTTTGAGAAATTTGGCTTTGGCTTCCTGGAGGCGGATGTTGTTGTTTTGTGACGGGTTGACTTCTGCTTCCTTTCTGGCGTCTGCCAGATCATCATCCAGTTCCTGCAATTCATTGCTCCAGTAGGGCTTATAGTCTCTCCTGGCACCCCTGGGAATGGACTCACGCGCTGCTCTGAGGATGCTCATGTTGAAGTCCTTCGCCACCATGTTGATGTCTCGACCCTCGACTCTGATGTCTTTGGTGAGTTCGCTGGTGCGGTGTCTAAAGAGGAACCAGTTCGCTCTTTTGTAGTTCCACCGTGGGAAGGAAGCTTCAGTGCAGGACTCCATGCCCAGGGTCAAAAAGACTGGCCGATGGTCACTTCCACCTAGCTGTTCTCCGACCTCTCTGCTGGTTAGCTGGTGCATGTCTTCCGTGCAGAAGGCTAGGTCAGGAGTTGATGTAGTGTGCCATCTTCTGGAGTAGAATGTAGGGCAGTCAAAAGGACTGTTCAAAAGGATGAGACCTTTGTCGTCCTGCCAGTTCTCCACCTCTTCTCCTCTCCGATCCAGGTGGTCATATCCCCAACTCTGTGAATGACTGTTGAAGTCACCCACCACGATGAAGTTGGAGGCCTTTGCGGGGATCGTGTCAAGGGCGAGGTGTCTATCATTGGGGCAGTAGAAGTTGACAAGATGGAATTCTGATGTCTTCGTCTGGATTCGAATCACCTGATATTCGGAGTCCTCCATGTGCGTTTCTATCAAACAGGCATTGATGTTGTTCCTGATGAGGGTCAGGATTCCTCCTTTGCTTCGGTCTGTTCTGTCGGACCTAAGGCATTGGTAGCCTCTCACTTTGAAGGACTTTTGTGGTGTCAGGTGCGTCTCCTGAATACAGCAGATGTTGATGTTCTTCTCATGCAGGATATGCTCCAACTCTGTCTTCTTGTTCAGGATACTTTCTGCGTTCCAGTGCATGACCTGAAAAGGTCGCTGCTGACTGGGTTTCTTCCTGGTTGTGGTGGTGCCAGTCACTTTCCTCCCGTGTCCCCTGGCGTGACAAGACGGACGGGAGGGACCTCCAGTAGTTGGGGCTGGGTCCCTTTGAGGCATGGGACCCGACGCTGCTCCACCCTGGGGGGTCCTCAATGGGCGAGCGCCATTTCCATCTGTGCTGGTTGATTGTGTCATCATTTGCGTAAGTGCGTGTACCCGTGGTTTGTTAGAATGCGCCGTGCGGCCCGGGTCCTCCGTCTTCAGCATTCGGGGTTTTCTGTCGGGGTTACCTCACCCTTAGCTCCTGGCCCGTACGTCCTACCCTGAGAGCACAGGGGGAGAGGATTTGCCGGGATCCCACCCGGAGCCAGTTTGGTCCGCGGCCGCAAGCGGCTGATCTCCATATCTGAAGACCGTTCCCCTATCCGCCACCCGGGGACGCGCTGGGTTGGGGGTGGTCGCCCCACTGAAAATCCCACACTGGGTTAAGAAAGATCAGCCTGTCCCAGGGGACAGGACACAACCTGGTCGATATTTCAACACGTGTTCTCAGCGCGCAGCGCTGAACCGATTTTGGTTCCACCTCAGCTACCCGGGCCCCCATACCGACACACCAAAGCCGCTACACCACATCACAACGCCAAAGTTCTCGGT
>NC_090245.1:85993049-86020549 GCF_037325665.1 Littorina saxatilis
AAAATGATTTTACCTGAAAGAAGCGCGCATTGCCATTGGCAAAGCCACAAGCCTGAGAACTAGGGGGGTCCGGGGGCATGCCCCCCCGGATTTGTTTTCAAAAAACGGTTAAAATCTGTGCAATCTAGTGCATTCTGGGCATCATTTTCAGGGCTGTAATAGTGTTGTGATCTTGTTAAAAATCCCATTTTAGCCTTCCCCCACCACCATTCAACACACCTCCAAACTGGTTTGTTTGTTCGTTCATGGGCTGAAACTCCCACGGCTTTTACGTGTATGGCCGTTTTTACCCCGCCATTTAGGCAGCCATACGCCGCTTTCGGAGGAAGCATGCTGGGTATTTTTGTGTTTCTATAACCCACCGAAATCTGACATGGATTACAGGATCTTTTTCGTGCGCACTTGGTCTTGTGCTTGCGTGTACACACGGGGGTGTTCAGACACCGAGGAGAGTCTGCACACAAAGTTGACTCTGAGAAATAAATCTCTCGCCGAACGTGGGGACGAACTCACGCTGACAGCGGCCAACTGGATACAAATCCAGCGCGCTACCGACTGAGCTACATCCCCGCCCCTGCAGGTGGTGGGGGAAGGCTAAAATTGGAAATTTCGGCAATCACGGTCACAGAAATGTCAAAAAACACCAATCACGATCACGATTTTAAACCCTTTGGGGCCCTCATTAGAGTGGGACCATTCTCAGCACCGCCTTCGGACACCCGCAGTCGGATGACGATCGAAGCGGTAGCCAAACTGTCGGTGTGATCGACCACCTTCGAGTCCATGAAACTGGCTTCAGGTCTTCATTTCATAGCGACCTTGTAAATCGTCTTGCCCTTAATGTTGACGAATAATAAGATGACTGGCCCTCAGGAGAATTCTAGCCTTAGCTCAAATCAATACGCTTGTTGACCCTCATTATGAGATGATATGCATGATGACCTTCATCCTTAAGTCTCGAATTGATTGGGCGAAGTTTACTTCGCGAAATTTTAATCGCGAAGCTGGCTGCACGAAGCTTTGGCACCGAATTTTCGGTGAAAAAACCCTTCGCGAAGTCGACTTCGGGTTCAAATTAGGACAACAGCCTTTAGATCTTAAGCGTGACGTCATTTTGAGTTGATCATGCTTAGATCTCTCACTGTCACATAACCCGCCCTCCAGCAGCCTTTTCTTGGCCAAACGTCCTGAACAGTACTCTAGTTCTTCTTCTTCTTCTGCGTTCGTGGGCTGAAACTCCCATGTACACTCGTGTTTTTACGTGTATGACCGTTTTTACCCCGCCATTTAGGCAGCCACACGCCGCTTTCGGAGGAAGCATGCTGGGTATTTTCGTGTTTCCATAACCCACCGAACTCTGACATGGATTACAGGATCTTTTCCGTGCGCACTTAGTCTTGTGGTTGCGTGTACACACGAAGGGGGATAAGTCACTAGCAGGTCTGCACACAAGTTGACCTGGGAGATCGGAAAAATCTCCACTCTTAACCCACCAGGCGGCCGCGGCTGGGATTCGAACCCTCGACCTTCCGATTACGAGGCCGACGTCTTACCACCCCGCCACAGCGCCCGTCAGTACTCTAGTTCAAAAACCTGGGTATGTTGGTAAAGCCTGTCAATAATTGGGCGAATTCGACTACGCTAAGTATGCTTCGCGAAGCTGGTCGCACGGAGCTTTAGCACTGAGTTTTCGGTTAAAAAAAGACTTCGCGAAGGTTTTACGAAGTTGACTTTGGGCTCAATTCAAAATCAAAATTCTCACTCTTGATCTTGTTCCTTCGGATAACCCCATACCTCGGCGCCAAACCAGCTATGCTGGCCATTGCACAAAAGACGACCGTTGCACCTGCAGTTCTTTTATTTGCTTTATTGATAGTCGTCTGAGAATACTTGTCCAGTGCCTTTCGCCGTGGGACACTGCTGACGAACGTTCTATTGGACCAGTTGGCCTATATATAGGTAACGCTGAGGATATGGTGTGATACCTTGACTCGAACAAACCTACTGCGGCTCTTCGACACGCCAGCACTAAAATCAAAGTATCGTGATACAATCATGCTAATGAGTGACGAGAGATGTTGCAAGCGTGTTTTCGTATTTTCCAATGCTTGGGATCTTTATCGTGCACATGTGTGTACACGGAAGTTTTCGGACACTGCAGGAAACCTCGAGGTTGTTGTTTACAGATTCACGTGCACGTGATATACAATTGCCATGAGAACGGTCAGTACTGTGATAGGTGTCAAAGTAATTTGCGGGCAGGCATCTAATTGACACTTGTGTCTACGGGTAAATGCGCCTTTAAATTTAATAAATTTCAACCATGAAGACAGACCGATGTAACCTGAATCCAGACGCCATTTCAGCACGACGGTGTTGTTTGGCCTAAACGAGGACAGGCGCTTAGCGCGACAAAAGTGAAACGGTGTATCTTTGCCGAGGCACTTAGATTAGCGCGGACTGCATTCTACCGTCACCTGGCACCTCGCTGATGTGTTGGGACTTTCAGTCTGATGGCGGCTTCGCTGATGTACTGTCTGGTGTCGGATTCCTGCGCCGCTAACACCTGGACAATAAAACATCTACAATGCCTGCTTTTCTTTGCTTTCGCTTGGTTTTGCCTCCGCTGACATTTCGCTCGTAAGATGAGAGACACGTCGATTGTTTTTATGCTGGACTTTTACTTATTTGGGAATTGATGAAGAGGGGGGGGGGTGGTGATTGCATGGGGTGAGAGTGAAATGGGAGTTAGGAGGAGAGTTGAAAGTCGGGAGAGGGGACAGGATGGGGGCGAGCGTGGGGGCACGGCAGGGGGCGCAGATAGGGGGGGGGGGGGGATGTCGGTGTTCGGGGGTGGAGGGGGGGGGGGGGTCGGTGTGTCTGTGAGCGAAAGGACACTGCCTGCAGTTGGTTGTGCAAACATAAATTATGTGAGGCGCTGAATTTGCAAGGACGCTCGGTCAGCGTTTTGCAATCTAGCTGTGCATAAAGTCAGTTAGTAGTAGGTGATGCTGTACACACAAATGCTTTCTTCAAGCCGTCTGAACATAGTCAATAATGGTTTTCATGTAAATACGTTTTATTAATCATTTGAGCTCAGAATTAGGTAAGTTTTGAAAGGACGGTTTAACTTGAAACTTTTACAACGATACGAAGGCATCAACGAGCCAAGCTCACAACAGTATGTTGTAACAGCGTGTAATATTTGCCATCTTCACTACAATCATAAACCCTTGTCCTCATTTATGCTCAGTTTCAAAATCAAAATCAAAATCAAAATCAAAATCAAAATCAAACAAAATCAGTTTGTTTCGTTGCCATCAGTAAGATGAATACGTTGAGCGGAGCAACAAATAATTTATTTCAAAAGGACCTACCCCGTTATCTATTCCCTGAAAGAATATCAGTTTTAAAAAGAGTGATCGCCGCTTATCACATTGTTCTTTGTCTTGTGCATCTTCGGCATAGGAGGAACAGGTGAATATGTTATCAGTTTGCATGTCGTGTGTCGTTCTGCCGCCAGTTTATGTCTGCTGTTGCCTTCTGTTTTTCCAGTGATTGTAAAACCGGCCAACCGGTTTGATACTGTCGTCTGGGAATTCTAAACACTGAACGAAGTCTCTCGCGAGTTTACTGGTGAACGACACTTTTATGTTCAGAGTGTGTGTGTGTGTGTGTGTGTGTGTGTGTGTGTGTGTGTGTGTGTGTTTGTGTGTGTGTTTGTGTGTGTGTGTGTGTGTTTGTGTTTGTGTGTGTGTGTGACGTGAGTGTGTGTGTTTGTGTGTGTGTGAGTGTGTGTGTGTGTGTGGGTGGGTGTGTGCGTGTGCGTGTGTGTGTGTGTGTGTGTGTGTTGTATTGTTTATAACACGCACACTTCTAGTCATTTTCGCTTATCTGTTTGCAGATTCAACAGTTTCTCTGCCGAGCATTTTAGTGTTGTCATCGTTCCATAACTTGAATGTGACACTCGATAAAAAAGAGCAATATTTTTCTCTGTAATGTGAGAGTAGAGTCAGACTATTTGTATCATAGAAAATGGTAAAGGTGTACATTTTACTGTGCAGGAATGTCGTTTTGTGCCGCCAGACGTCAAAACCGTCGAAACTTGTTTTTCAAATCGCGGAACACTTTGACGTCATTTTCTACAGATTTGTTGATCTTTGTTTACGGTAGGCGAAGGACAAACCAAGGACTGCCTTAAACTTTGGAAACTTGCTTAAACAAGGCTATTTTGAAAAATTTGCCGACGAAAATAACTCCTAGCTACCCGGCTCCGGATATGTCATCAAACGCACAAACGAACACGCAAACACTCAGTCAAAGACAATCAAACACACACAAACTTATCACACACATACACACACACACACACACACACACACACACACACACACACACGCTCACTTAAACGCACGCACGCACGCACGCACGCACGCCGCACTGCGCACGCACGCACGCACACAAACTTATCACACACACACACACACACACACACACACCGCACACTGAACATCTGTATTGCAGATAAAGACGGTGAACATCAAGACTTCATGTACTTCTAACAGCCGAAAGCAAATCAACAGTGACAATCAAATCATCAATCATACAAAAGGTAACGAAGCTACTATACACACCGGCCAAGACAAGCATGCGAGACCACCCCTTTAGCTATGTATCACGTCGCCAACTTAGTAACGCGACAGGGAGGGACCCCGATAGCGCACTGGTAAGTAACACGGGGATATTCATTGGATTTTGCCCCCAGTACTGGTGTAAGGGAAGTAAGCAGTGTATTCTCGCTCCAACAACCAATTGTGTTAACCTCCATGCTGCTGCATTCAAGAACATTTGGTCCACAACAGTCATGTTTATACGTGGACGTATATTTTAATATAATTAATCAGTTATCAGAATAAGTACAATAATTATAAGATATTGCTAACGTTTTCTTGGTTTGCTGCAAAATGTACACTTCAACCCATTGTCTTTTCATATATATACATGGGTCTTTATTTAGCGTGATCGTGCCTCTTCTAGAAATGTGAAAGTGTATTATTTTCCCACTGAAAGCCTTAATTTTTTTTTATTAAAGATATTGGTAAAGTTTAACCACCACTGCTTTTCACTTTATTCACTTTTCTGCACCATATGTATAATACTTTCGTTCAACATGAAAGGAACAAGGAAAAACAAGTCGCGTAAGGCGAAATTACTACATTTAGTCAAGCTGTGGAACTCACAGAATGAAATTGAACGTAGTCCGCCGCTAGTGCAAAAGGCAGTGAAAGTGACGAGCCTGTTTGGCGCGGTAGCGGTTGCGCTGTGCTGCATAGCACGCTTAATTTACTGTACCTCTCTTCGTTTTAACTTTCTGAGCGTGTTTTTAATCCAAACATATCATATCTATATGTTTTTGGAATCAGGAACCGACAAGGAATAAGATCAAATTGTTTTTAAAACGATTTCGGAAATTTAATTTTAATCATAATTTTTATGTTTTTAATTTTCAGAGCTTGGTTTTAATCCGAATATAACATATTTATATGTTTTTGGAATCAGAACATAATGAAGAATAAAATAAAAGTAATTTTGGATCGTTTGATAAATAAATAATTTTATTTACAATTTTCCGATTTTTAATGACCAAAGTCATTAATTAATTTTTAAGCCTCCATGCTAAAATGCAATATTGAAGTCCGGCCTTCGTCGAAAATTGCTTGGCCAAAATTTCAATCAATTTGATTGAAAAATTAAGGTGTGACAGTGCCGCCTCAACTTTTACAAAAAGTCGGATGTGACGTCATCAAAGACATTTATCGAAAAAATGAAAAAAAACGTCTGGGGATATCATTCCCAGGAACTCTCATGTCAAATTTCATAAAGATCGGTCCAGTAGTTTAGTCTGAATCGCTCTATACACACACACGCACAGACACACACACACACACACACACACACACACACACACACACACACACACACACACACACACACACACACATTCACCACGACCCTCGTCTCGATTCCCCCCTCTATGTTAAAACATTTAGTCAAAACTTGACTAAATGTAAAAAGAACCCGTGTCTTATGATATTATCAAATTCATTCATCAAGGAATGTTCACTCTACACTAAGCAGTCGGGATTTAGATTTTTCGTATGTGTGAGAATTTAGGGATGGCCTTATCTCATGTAAAATTCTGGCAAGATCTGAGATGGCGAGCGGAACTGTTTTCGTGGGAAGGACTGTGCCTTTAAGCACGAAAGAAACAAAGGCACTGGTGCCTTATCCGGCCCTATAGGATGAACTCTTTGAGCTCAAATAAGACTTTGCATCGCTTATTGAGCTCCATGTCTGTTGATTTTGGATTACTATAGAACAGTCCGGTGTTAACATCAAAACAAACACATGGATTTGACGGCCACCTTGCCTTAGCATCGCACTTTGAGCTTCAGGGGTATCGATTTTTGGTGACTAAAAAAGAACAGTCCGGTGTCAAGTAAAAACAAACACCCCCAAACAGATGGCCACCTTGACTCAGCATCGTCCTTTGAGCTTTAGTGCTGTCGATTGTTGGTGACTATAGAACAGTCCGGTGTTAAGTCAAAACAAACACCCCCCGACAGATGGCCACCTTGCACGGCAAGAGGAACCGGTACCGGTGTCATCCTAAAGCCCACAGTCCTGTCGCCGTGTTTGCTCAAGCACTGAAAAGTGAAGACCTTGCACATTCTTCCCTCTTGCTGACTTTCCATTTACCTGAAAAACAAAGCCTGCGTGGACTGAGGCTGTAATCTCTTTTGGGCCCTCCCGTCAGCTCTTCTCTGAATTGCTGTGGAAGCCTGCACGGTTTTTTTCGTTTGCCAGAGGACTAAAACGTTCCATGGTCAATCCCGCCAGGTGTGAAAATGGTGTCCGGGGCGTTCAAGACAGCGGCCAAGTATGTCCGTGGTCCTTTCCTTCCTTTGTCCGTCGTTATGATAGTGCTAGTTTCGACTCTCGTGACTGGATATCGACGTTTGTGTGTGTGTGTGTGTGTGTGTGTGTGTGTGTGTGTGTGTGTGTGTGCGTGTGCGTGTGCCGTGTGTGTGTGTGTGTGTGTGTGTGTTTGTTTATTTATTTGTTTGTTTGTCTGTATGTCTCTCCATCTCTCTCTCGCTCTGGCCGGCTCTGTCTGTCCCTCTCTGTCTCTCTCTGTCTCTGTCTGTCTGTCTGTCTCTCTGTCTCTCTCTCTGTCTCTCTCTCTCTCCCTCTGTCTCTCTCTCCCTCTTTTCCTCTCTCTGTCTCTGTCTCTTTCTCCCTCTTTTCCTCTCTTTCTCTCTCTCTCTCTTTCTCTCTCTCTCTCTCTCTCTCTCTCTGCATGATTTTTAGCCCGGTCCATAGATTATTCGCTGCTAATTTATGTCTGGACGCGGAGTCGCGCGCAAACTTTTCTTTTTTTCTCCCTCTTTTTCATTTCATATTTTTTTTCCTTTCTTGACGTCTTTCAAGTTTGAACTTGATCACATTACAACATACTTTTTGTGTGCGACATCAACCCGCCTTTTTTTTTTTTTTTTTTTACTTTTTTTTTACTTTTGGGGGTCTACACCTATCAAGTATAACCTAAGCACACGGTTTCTCTTTCTATAAGTCAAACGGTAGCCGACCTATACAATACAAGCAGAAACCTCTTGCCTATCTCGATAGGCCTGTTGATCCTGTTTCTAGGTAATGGCGATTTTGGGGAACGCTGGCCTCTTCTGTCTATTAATCCTTGCTATCTTTAAGCGCTCATCAATTACTGGTCGGAGGTACAGCCAATGGACACACGGTCTTACGGGATAATCTAGGCTTTCTTCAGCCTGCATGTAAGCTCACTGGAGTTTTGAGGGTAGTTTATGAGCAGACCTGTTTGGTCTTCTGGGGTTGTGTTTGTAGTGGTGGAATGTGTCGATGTGAGGTCTCTGCCCTTTTCAATGGCTAAAGAACTTGATGACTGGAGGAGGAGCGAGGGGCGCGTGGGGGGGAAGAGGATTACTGAGAGTCATTGTGAAAGCAATCGCTACTTTTTTTTTTACAAACCCTCCAAGAAATTCTAAAGATGAATTATAAACTTATTACGTCACAGTGTATTTCATTTGAGAAAAATCGCAATGTTTTGACACATACACTTACACCCCCCCCCCCCACACACACACACACACACACACACACACACATACACGAACGCACGCGCGCATGCACAAACACACGCACGCACGCACGCACACACATACACACACACACACACGCACGCACACACATAAACACACACACACACACACACACACACACACAATCTTTCATAGGTAAACTCACATAAATCATTCATAAAACAGAACAAAATCAACAGACAGCAAAACTCACAAACAGAAAATAAAGAACACGCAAGCACACACACACACACGCACTCACACACACTCGCACGCATGCATACACACACACCACACACACACACACACACACACACACACACACACACACACACACACATAAATAGAAAGACAGACAAATCGACTGACAGACAGACAATCTGGTCGCATCATTCAATGTTGCAGAAAGTAGAAATTCTCCATTTTTGCGTCAGTTCGAACAGGCAGATGTTTCCAACTCTCAACTTTTTTGTCATTCAAAACTAGCTAGCGTTTTATCTCGTCATTTTCTACTCCCCGTTTTCACTCACACCACACAAGCAGCATCACGTCTGACCACAAACGACACGAAAAGGTTAGAAATCTCGTAAAACTGCCCATAAAAGCCCCCTATCCCTAGTTCCTCTCGGTAACATGTGTGTCACGTCGGATAAAGATCTCATACCTGCCGTGATCTCTTGACAGAGCGGAGGATACCCAAAACAGACGTGCTATAAAAAATAGTGGAGATTACCTCGTTGTCGGTCCGTCATCGGTCGTTCGCTCTTAGTGAAGTTAAATTTGTGCCATAAACATCCACGAGAAAGTCTCGTATTCTTTTACTTTATTAGTCCCCGTTGTGAAGGGGTAGTGGGGAGGGGAGAGGATGGAAAAGGGGGCGGGGTCAGAGGGGGGAAGACATACGTACTGGATTCGATTGATGTTCAATTTTGTGTTCGGTCGGTTGTTTGTTCGTTCGTTTGTTCGTGTGTTTTTGTTGTTGGTTTTTTTTTGCTTGTCCATGTGTCTGTTGTTGTTTGTTTGTTGTGTTGTTGTTGTTTTTATCTGGTCCTGCCCTAGATCGATTTGAACTATTCCGTCTTTTTGTGCTGGATGTACTTTGCAGCATGCAGTTTGTGCAATCAAAAGGTTGTGTTTTTTTATCAAATGCGTTCACCTTCTTCAAGTTACTTCATGCTAAAAAGGGGGGCGCCTTCGACAAGCCAAAAGACTTTATCATAGCGTTTAGCTGTTCCTCACTCTGTTGTTAAAGAGGTTTTCACTGACGTTCATGGTGCGATTTCAACCTGTCTATTGCCCAGTACCCTTTCTTGTTCTCCTCCCCGTGGTGGGAGGGGCGGGGACGTAGCTCAGTTGGTAGCGCGCTGGCTTTGTAGCCAGTTGGTCGCTATCAGCGTGGGTTCGATTTATTTCTCGGAGTCAACTTTGTGCAGACTCTCTTCGGTGTCCGAACACCCCCGTGTGCACACATGCGCACAAAAAAGATCCCACGTTCACAGCGAAAGTCTCATGGCTTGGAAAACACGAAGACACGCATGCATCATCTCTCGTCTCTGATTATTATGATCGTATTTCGATACTTTGACGAGACAAACCCAATGCTGGTGTGTCAAAGAAGACAACCACAGCGGGCTTGTTCGAATCAAAGTATCACACCATATCCTCAGCGTATTACCAATACCTGTCCCAATATAGACCAGTTGGTCTAAGAGGACGTTAAACCCTAATAGTCACGTCACCGTGGTGGGATGGCGACAATATACCCGGTACCCTACTGCCCTTGTGTTGTTCCCGGGTAGATGTTACATGGCGTAGACACCCTGGTACGAGTGTCACCCCTTTTTTTTTTTTAAAGAGAAAGAGTAGTGTTGGTCAACGCAGCTGTCTTTTCAGTCTTTTAACGATGTAGTCTTTAGCATTGTTATTTCTGTTACATTTCGGAATGTGTGTGTTTTCGACTTTATCCCGTCTGTCTTTTGATCGTCTTAATTCTGTAGTCTTTCACATTGGTATTTCAGCGGGACTTTAAAGTGTTGTGCGGCTTTATGTGTCGAGTCTTTTGCTCTCTCTCTGTACGTGTCCTTCGCTGTCTGTGTCCTTAATTCACATCTTTGTTTAATTTAAACTGTAACGCACTGTCTTGTTTGCGACTTTATCTTTTCCGTCTTCTGGTCGGTCGACTCTGTGACCTTGACATTGTTATTTCAAGTCAGTCAAATGTTTTCGACGAATTTTATTTGTTGTCTGTTTTTCTTGTCCGGCCGGCATGAGTCCTGTTACAACTATCTCAGTGTAATGTTGTTTTGCGCGATTGTATCTGTTGTATCAGTAGAGTCGTGTTTGTGTAAGAAGACTATGTAACTTTCCATAGTCGGGAGGCTAACACATTTTCCGACAGTGTACTTAAAAGATTCAGCCAGTTTTCTGGCTTCCTGTTTGTCTGTCTGTTTGTTTGCTTATCGCTCGTTTGTGTGATGTAGTAGACACCAAATATCACAAGCCCCCTCCCCCTTTACCATTGTCCACTGGATCTGTCTTTGAAATATTCTCACATTTTTTCAACATCCTATATTGCAGCTTTCAAATAAAAGTCCCTCTAATTTTGTCTAAAGTCAATTTATCGCACGCTTAATTATTCCTCATACGAAGATGTTCTTTTTATGGCCGCTGGAGACACAAGGGAACTGTGTCAGTCATGTTACCAACGTCTTTTTCTTGGGTTCGTTCCCTCTCTTCTTCTATTCATCCTCTCTATCCCCTTTGTACACTTTTATTTAAACTTGCTTTCACGACCTTCTACACTGAACCGCAAATTAAACTCTTCGGTCTAGGCCCTTTAGTCCTATACTTGCAGACAACCCTCGTCGAGGTCACACCCGCGACTGATGAAGGTTTTTAAAATGCAAACAATGTGAGCTATTTCAACCCAGGCGCCTCCAGACTTCACATCAAATCCGAGATAACGAGCCATCCATCTACATGTGGTAGGTACTAGGTGTCTGTCTCCCGCCAGTTGCCTCCCAATATGGTTGCAATTTACGTAGTTCTACACGTATCCTGACACCCTGTCCCTTCCGTTGGCCGGTCATTAATGATGTCCAGGGGTCCGAATGATCTATGTTCAGTTGAAGGCCCCAAGAAGTGCACGTGAGGCTTGGCTAATGTGTATGTCACAAAGATTGAACAGGATCTGCGGATTAATTGTGATGAGCTTAAAGGCCCCCTCCGCCTCGTAAAAACAGTTTGCCTCGCCGTCTCAGATCTGGTCAGACTTTTACATGGGATATGAGACCATCCCTCCCTTGGTCACATACCAAAAATCAACACCCTGACTGCTCACTGTGATGAGTTAGAATTGTGTTAATGAATTAGTTTCCGAAAAAAGGCATCAGTGCCTTTTACTAAATTAATTCTTTGAAAAAATGCCACTGTTGACAGAGAGCACCCAGGCTATTCATTGTTGGTACGGTGAGGCGGAGAAGGCCTTTAACAAATGAGAATGTGATATTGTCATGCAATGGGATGTCGTTTCTGTAGATTCTTCTGTTCCTATTTAGTTCCCCATCCCCATTCTTTCAATTTGTTCTGCTGGTTTATTGTTGTTATGTCCACCATTACAAAAATATGTGTCATTTTGTACTGTTCTGGTCACGTGATATAAGCATTTGCTTGAGTGCGTGTCCTAGCTAGCTGTGTGTTTTGAACTGTTCATGCGAAGAAATTCTGAATACAATTTTGTTTAAACCAATGGGATGTCGTTGTTCATTACGATTCGTATTCAGTGATATTTGCTTGGGAAAGAAATAGTGTCCAGTGTCAAACAATGTTTCTGAAAGCAGTTCGTAATTTTACCCTTAAAACACGAACCCTTTTCTTCTGCAATACATAAAATGACTTGATGAACTTTTATCAACGCGATACGTACACGATTGTGGCGGACAGAATCGTTTGAAGTCAGCCCTGAACTACGTAATGAAGAATTCTTTCTGGCGTTCCAATTTGTTTAAGAGATAATGAGAGAGGTCTTGAAGTCCTCAGGCTCACTTGGACTAGTTTTATACCGGGACGGTCAAGTGTAGGATTTATTGGCCTCCAACCACTGCCGTTGTTAGGGGACTGAAACGTCGATGAACATGGTCAGACTGGTTGTCTGATCTCAACAATGTGCAGCATGCCTAGGAAAAGTATAGAGCAAAAGTATGAAGGAGTGGGGGGAGGGGGGGGGTAGAGACACACACACACACACAACCAGAAACAATCGCACAGGAGGAAGACACAAGAAAACGTCACTATATTCAAGAACTAAAAACTGACAAAAATAAAGAATCAAAACAAGAAAAACTAAAAATGAAAACTGCTCAGTGATCCTGAGCAAGGCGGTGCCTTTTTGCTGTAATTGACTACACTGAATCAAAGAACATATCAGTTCATGGAACGTTTATTTTTTGTCAAAACAAGACATTAACATTGACTACACTCGCCAACCACACTGCATCATGCATGATCATTCGTTGAATAGATGCGTGTGTCAGGTGTGAGTTTGGCGGGAGTGAATGTTCCTCAATCGCAATGTCAAGACAAATTCTCACACTTTGGATATTATACAATATACTGTGGTCTTTATTCTGTGGTCAGTGGATGGAGAAAAGGATCGTTGCGGACCTTGTTGTCTTAGGATCTGCCTGGCCATTGATTAAAAACAACTAGTCCACTGGGGAACATATAGGACCGCTGACTAATGTTGTGCTGAGCTGAGGATGGAGATAGTGGGACAATTGATTTGTTAATGTCTTTGTACCATTTAAATCGCAGTGGGTCACACGGAGTTAAAGGACGAGGAGGGGGGGGGGGGGGCAGATAGAGTGAGAGAGAGAGATCGAGAGAGAGAGAGAGAAAGAGAGAGAGAGAAAGAGAGAGACACATACACACAGACACAGAGAGACAGAGTCAGAGAGACACAGACAGACAGACAGACAGACAGACAGAACACAAATAATCAAAGGGGGAGAGTGGGGGGAGGGGCAGTGAGTATGGGAGGAGGCGATGGGAATGGGGGGGGGGGGGAAGGGGGTTTGCGATTGTGCAGTCTGCGAGGTCAGTAGTGAACCCACGGTGTGTGTGCATACGGGCAGCCAGGTAGGCACACACACCACACAGCCCTGGACACACAGCAAAACACAACACGGCACAATACCACGCAATGGGACGGGACGGAAAAAACTCTCTTCCCCTCCCTTGCTTGCTGACCCCCCGCCCCCATCCCACCCTTGCCTCTCCATCCCCATCCTTCTCCTACACTGCAACCACTGTTCGATGCACTCTCTTTTTCTCTCTGTCTCTCTCTCTGTCTCTGTCTCTCTTCCTCTCTACGTCGTTCCCTGAACATCCGTATTCATGTTTGGAACTGTACAGGGCCTTACAGGTGGGTGGGTGGGCGGGGGGAGGGGGTGCTTATTAAAGGCGAGCCTTTCGGACTTTTTTTTGTTGTTTGCTCGTCTGTATATATAAACATATGTGCATCAATCTTGTGCATCATTTCATTCCAGATTTTGTGAGTGCCACCGTGTTCAAACCTTCATAGGGGTAAGGCGCTGGTCTTAACTTAACTCTCCGCTTTTACCGCTTTAAACCAATGGTCAACGTTTCATGGTGCTGTTTACCAATCAAAAGTGTTTCCATCATATTGATCCTGTCCTGATTGTTTTTTCTTTTTTTATGTTGGACTCCCACTTTCACAGCAGAGCTTCTGATATCTGTAGAGCTATTGCATGTGTTCAATATGCGATCGGGGTTATCTTTTCTTGCGTTCAACGTGAAGGGCCCACCACCCCGGGCCCCTCCCTATCCCTCCCTTTCCCTCCCTGTGCCCCTGTCTGGCGTCTTAGTGTCCTCGTGTGACTACTGCCCTCCTTTCCACTGTCCACTCACAGGCACCGAAAACAATATTTTCTGCTTTTGCGAATGGAAGAGTTGTAAAAAGGGGATAACTGCTCAGGTGGTTTTTCAAAAGGCACCCTCTGAGGCTGCAGCCTGGTTTCTCTACCTCATTTTGCTCGTATCACTGCCATTCTGATCGTTTTGATTGCACTTATGACAGACTTCATGGAAATCTCTCTGTCTCTGTCTCTTTGTATGTCTGTCTCTCTCTCTGTCTCTGTCTGTCTGTCTCTATCTATTTTTCTCTGTCTGTCTGTCTGTCTGTCCCCCCTCTCTCTACCTCTCTCTCTTTCTGTCTCTGTCTGACGCTCTGTCTTTCTCTCTGTCTCTGTCCCTGTCTCTGTTTGTCTGTCTGTCTGTCTGTCTGCATGTCTGTCTCTCTTTCTCTCTCTCTCTCTCTCTCTCTCTCTCTCTCTCTCTCTCTCTCTCTCTCTCTCTCTCTCTCTCTCTCTCTCTCTCTCTCTCTCTCTCTGCTAGAATATCAAAATTGTCTTAAGGATAGCTAATAAAACAGTAGACATTGCGTGGTGATGATACACTGTGATTTGATATATTCTGGCGAGTTTTCACTTACACATATGCCAAGACGCATCAGTGTGTCCAGAAGAACTTAGCCAAATAGAGAAAGATGCTTTTCTTCACACAGAAAAATACACAAGTCATATTTTGAACTTTCAGCTTTAAAAGGAAAAAAACATTCGGTCCTGTGTCTCTTATTTAATTAAGAACCAGAAGGCCTAAACTCATAAAACAACTTCATAGAAACACAATGTGAGCGATTAACCCTTTCGGCTCCGGTGCCCGTGTGTCCACGTTCAAACGTTGGCCTCGTGGGGCCAACGGCCACTGGCTCTCAGCCATCATCCCCCCTCCCCCCTCTTCTCCCCCCCCCCCCCTTCCTTGTCCACTCTCACCCCCACCCCCTCCACCCCTGTCCTTACTCTGTCACCGTCGCTCCTTCTCTCCTTCTCTCCTTCTCTCCTTCTCTCTCCCTTTCCCTTTCTCTGTCTCTCTGTCTCTTGGTCGGAAGGTTTTTGTTGCGAGGGCCCGGCAATGCCGAACGTGTAATGCCCCCTTGCCCAAGACGCGACGTCTTCGAACATGGCTTCTGCTGGGACGGGCAAGGGCTCTTCAACTGTTCTGCTGTCTCGTATTTTGTGCGTTTTTCTGATTTTACAGGTAAGATCCTTTACTTTTACAACACTTCAAAACAGTTTTGTGTACATTTACAAGGATAAGTTTTTTTGTATTTTTTGTATTGCCATGCTCTATCGATTAACGAATGGGTGGTGAAAGTTAAAAGAGGGAGAGAGAAAGAAGAAGAGTAAGGGGAACAAAAAAAAATGAGCAGAGGCTCTGACGCCCCTTTTGTGAGACCTAGACTAGTTTGTTTTTTTGTAATCTCCTCGCAAACATGGACCTCGCTCGGTTCATCTCGATCACTTCCTGCCCTTCGGCTTTTGTTTTCTTCGGGTTTTGTTATCGGGGCGCTTTTAAAAGAACAGATTGCATTATGAAGCGCGTGTTTAGTTTGTTGTTGTTGTTTTGGCCTGCACGTGGTAAAATGCGTAAAAAAACCCTGAATTTTATTTTGAAAAATGGTGACACGAAAATTATTTCTTTAAGTGTAAAAAAATAAATGTTTTATTTCTTCCCCGCATAATTATTTTAACTTTAACCCACGCATATATATATATATATATATATATATATATATCAACCGGAACACAAGATCCAAACGTGTACACATTAATGATTGCTATATTTTCCAACATATTTTATGTTTACTTTAGCGGACTACTTTTGCCTGTGACTAATTATGAGACAAGAGAAATAGTGGTGTTCTTTTCTGGCCAAATTACTAAAAAAAAAAAGAAGGGAAGAACACTACAGCAAAACTGACAAACACATGTTTTAATGGCTTTGCTCACCCCAGTTATTGTGTCTGAAACAATACTTTTTATTTGTAGTTATTCGTCTTCGAATTACGAATTACGAAGTCTGATTGTTTTTTAATTTCATTTATTTTTGTAATTTTATTATTTTTAATACTTGTTTTATGCCTATCCGTTCCTTTGCTGCTTCTTTTTTGTATGTGTCTCTCTCTGTCTTTTTCTTTCTATCTTTCTTAATTTCCATCAATGTATGGGGTTTAGCCAATAACAGCCTTGCAGAGCCAGAATCAGACTTGGTAGATGTACAAATGTTACAAGAATCAAATTGCGCGAATTCGGGATTTCCTGATGGCCCTATTCAACACAGACCACGAATCCCACGATGTAGCCACGAACTCACGTTTCCGAAATCGTAGTTAATTCGTAGCAAATTCGTAGTACATTCTTAGGCATCGTAACTGAATCACAATCGATTCGTACGTATTCCTAACTCATTCGGGGATTAAATAATTTGAATAAATAAAGCCCTTCACCGACGTAAACATTCACCAGAAGCATCTTCGATACTTCTGTGAGAATCTTCACAGATTTCGCATGGGTCAGTTTCTACTGGACAATGTCCAGGTCTGCCTGCCGTTGTCATCATGACAGGGAGACTATTATTTCTCTGGAGTCAATTTTCTTATCCTTTCCAGATTTCTAAAGCTTCAGCTTCAGATCTAAATGTATACCCTTTGGGAACTGACGGAAGGCTTTTCTGGACCGTGTCATATGACTACCGTAGTTGCTTCTGTCTTGTGACTAGATCTTAATTGCTTCTGTGCTATTCTGTTTGTCTCCATGCTTGCTTCAGTTACCATAATAAATCATGCGGGACCTCTGCCGAACACATAAGTTGTCATTTCGTCGGGAAAGGGATCGAGCTTGGACCGTCTAGAATGACTACCTTCATTACCGCTCCTTTGTTATGGTTGATTGTCTTTGATAATAGAAACCTTGAATCATGGCTGGATGGTTTGTTGCTTGACTTTAGGGCACAGAGAATAACTGATAAAGCTGATGGCTACTCAGCACTTGAAACGTGTTTGCTTTGATTATTCGTGCTCACTTGGGACGCTGTGATCGTTGTTTTAGTAGACGAGTGTCTGGATTGTCTGTTTATGGTCAGGTCTATGGGCAGTACTCCACTAGAGCGGCACGAGCTTAATTATTTCTCCATTTTCGCCTTCGCCTCCTATTCTTCCAGTATACTTGTGTTTGAAGTGCGGAAAATAAAGTCCTGGAGCAATGCGGTGTCACTTTCAATTCATACCTTTCCAACCGAGTGCTACTGTATGTTGATGCTCGCTGTGAGAGTGCTTTCGGCTGAACATAAGGTGACACCAAGGACCATCTATTCTGGATACCTAAACTGATTGTGTTTGTTTTGTAGTAAGTGATTTATCTGAAGTTGTGAGGCTATAGAATAACTACATTGGAATCTCTGTATGTCTAAAATGTCATAAAAAAAGGAGAAAATCAAATACGTCAGTTTTGCTGTGAAAGTGGGGGTTATTTTAGGAGGAGGTGATAGTTTGGTGTTTGTTCGAAGGACTTAGCAGTTGACGTTTATTTCAATTTTCTATAAATGTCTTTGATGTCGTCATATCCAGCTGGTAACAAATGTTAAGGCGGTACTGTCACGGCCTTATTTTTCAATCAAATTGAATTTTTCGGTATTGCATATTAGCTCGAAAGCTTCAAAATCAATTCATTAGTTTATTCATTAAAATTGGGATTACATTTCAGTTTTTGCTGACAGATTATAGATTCAATCGTTCTTGTTATCATCTCATGAATCCAAAATATATATACATGTGTTGTGTTTGAATAAAAAACAAACTCAAAAATCAAGAGAAACCGTTTTATGCAAATAAGGTTTATTTGGCTTGTGTGTCAGTGTTGTTTTGGCTGCAGGGTTTCGGCCAACCTATAATCTACTAGTCTTGGTGTAAAAATGCAGTACGTTCATTTTCATTTTGTAAGTTCTATGGAGATTGACTAAATGTATTGATTTTGCTGTACGTGACTTATTTTTATTTTTTCTCCAAGCTTCTCATTTGGTTGATTTTAATGTAAATCCGGTGCAGAGGACATCAGAACACGTGACGGATGTTATTGCTGAGCTTTGCCAGAGAGATGAGAGTGGCACAGCACAGTGGTTAGAACGCTGGGGGTCGTGGGTTCGATCCCCATCCGAGGCGAATAAAAGTACCCAATATTTCCGAACGCTCTCCAGACTACCCAGCTGGAAATGGGTATACCTGGCCCTACTTAGGGACGGGGAAGGCAAAGGCAGCGAGAGAGAGGAGACTGGCACCGCCCTCATAAAGCTGGCCTGAAAGTAGTGGAGATCTCTAACACTTCGCTCCCTTCGATCAAAATGGTTATGGGTCTACCTTTTCTTTTTTGTGGGTCATCTTTACTAGGAACCGAATAGCAGATGAAGAACTTGACACCGCATGCCTGTACCTACTGCTGACATATGTCAAACGGCGCGACGTATCCGGGTGGATGACAGGTGTAACACCTGTAGCCGTCCCTCCTACCTACACCGGGTACAAACACTGATAGGGGTGGAGAGAGTATTCAGTAACAAATGATCGCTGGATCGTCTGGTTGTTCAGCATGTTGGGATCCGGGGTTTGTCATGTTAGGGGATGCGGGGAGCCCTCGAGAGGGAGATAATGACTTGTTGGGTAAGCACTTGATTAGAGGGATTTCGCGTTTAGCTGCCGGCGTGAATTGTTGGGTGCTGTTTTCTGCTGACAATTTATGATTGATTAGCAGTAAATAGAGAGAGAGAGAGAGAGAGAGAGAGAGAGAGAGACAGACAGACAGACAGACAGACAGACAGACAGACAGACAGACAGACAGAGGCAGATCCAGAGAAACGCGCGCGCGCGGACAGACAAACCGACTGATAGAGACAGACAGACACATTCACACAACCAGACAGACAGAGACAGACTGCGGCGTACAGACAAATATACATTAAGACGGACAGACAGACTAAGACGGACAGGCGGACAGACAGACAGACACACACTCACACGACCAGACAGAGACAGACTGAGACAGACAGATAGACATTTATACGGACAGACAGACACATACGGAGAGACAGACAGACAGACAGACAGACAGACAGAGACAAATACAGAGAGAGACCCGCGCGCGCGGGCGGGCAGACAAAAAGACTGACAGAGGCAGACAGACACACTCACACGACCAGACAGACAGAGACAGACTGAGACAGACAGATAGACATTAAGACGGACAGACAGACACAGACGGACAGACGGACAAACAGACAGACACACACACAGACAGACACACAGAGACAGAGAGACGCGCGCGCGCTCGAACAGACAAAAAGGTTGACAGAGACAGACAGATACACTCATACGACCAGACCGACAGAGACAGACTCAGACAGACAGATAGACCGGACAGACAGACACATACGGACAGACAGACAAACAAACACAAAGAGAGAAAGAGAGAGAGAGAGAGAGAGAGAGAGAGAGAGTTTTCTCTCCAGGCCTGGCAGTAAGAAAAGAAGATAGAGTGCAGATATGAGGGGAGGGGAGGGGAGGGGGAGTGGTGGGAGGCGGCCTTAGGGCAGTGCAGCACGGGCGGAGGACTTACCTGGTCAGCTTATGCAAACACGACAACTCTGCTTGATAAACTGCTTGCTTTACACCAGTTATCTCCCCGTGATAGTGGCTCTCTTGCACCGTTATGTGCCCTTGTCGTGTCATGTCTCGTTTCATAAGTTTTCGGTGCCCCTCCATTGCAAAAGTTTAACTGTTTGTTAATATGGGGTTTTTTTAAAATCAAATGTTTACTTTTCAAGGGTAACACAGACAATATTCGAGAAATATGTCAGTCTCATAAAAACATAGAATTTAGGGGTAGCTGACATTGTGTCATGTCTCGTTTCATAAGATTTTGGTGCCCCTCCAGTGCAAAAGTTGAACTGTTAAATATGTTGTTTTGTAAATCAAATGTTTTCTTTTCAAGGTTAACATAGACAATATTCGAGAAATATGTCAGTCTTATAACAAAAAAAGGAGAATGTTGAAGTAGCTAACATTGATCGCGCAAGTTTCAAAACGAATGTAGATCGTCGATTTTAGATAGGGAGATGACAACGCAGTGAAAAACCATAAACAGTGGGTCTATTATACGTTATTTGCGTGTTTGACCAAAATATGACATTTTACACAGATCGAGACAGTCATTGTTCTCCGAGACCGCGCTAGCGGTCGAGGTGAACAATGACTGTCGAGATCTGTGTAAAATGTCATATTTTGGTCAAACACGCAAATAACATTTATGTATCGATCGAATTCCTTTCAGGTACTATGACTTTGTTGTTGTTTTGACGATTGAACGAGCACACAAACACATGCATGCAATCCACATGCAATCAAACACATAAGCTTCATATTTGGGCGTTTCAGGTTGACCGAAACTTCAAAGGAACTACAAAACACACGTCATGTACTGACTTTGTTGTTGTTTTGACATTGAACAGCACACACACATGCAATCAAACACATGACGTTTTTTTTTTGTTTAGTTCCTTTGAAGTTTCGGTCAACCTGAAAAGCCAAATTATAAAGTTTTGTCGGCCTCTGACGTCACATGACTCAAAGAAGGGAAATCCAATCTCCAATCGATACATAACGTGTGCATTGACAAAAGTGAGCATTGTCAGCACAAATCCACAACAACAGTAAAACATGCACTAGTATCAGGAAGAAATACACGTTTTGTGTTTTACTTTGAACAGGAAATCACACATTATTTCTCAGTTTCTACGATTTAAAAACGTCTACAGGTAGATGGGTACAAATGCATCTAGTTATATATGTACGTTAACCAAACTACCACCTCTGTCTAAGCTCTCCTGCGTGCAAAGGACTTGTCTGAGGATTTCGTGGGCGGGCGTTGTTGTTGTAATAGTGATTTTTGCTGTTATGCCCTGGTGATGATAAACCTACGCGTACGACGCTAAACTGTTGAATTTACGCGTTCGGTCGTTGTCACGTGAGGTTAAGAGAAGCCAATATGTTGTCTTGTATTATGTTATATACACGTGTCTCCAATAGTCGAGGAAGTTTGGGCTGAGACTTTCAATAAAGGCACTGAAATTGTTTACGATCCTTTACGTTTCTTTTTTAAATCGAGTATTTAAAAACATCACAAACTAAAATTTTGTACTACTGTTCTTCAATGAGGTGATTTGTCTTAAATTTTGTTTTCAAGCAATAAATATAAATGTCCGCAAGGAAACAAATATCGCCGTTTTCTACTTGAACAATATATCTGAATTTTGGATTGACCATTTAAAATTTTTTCGACACAAGCCTTTTTAACGAAAGTTTTTGATTTAGCGCTATATAAAAAACGTGTAATGAATTGCTTTTGAGAAAATAACCTAGTATCCCAAAAAAATCCCAGGGTGTTATTTGGAAAGCCAAAAAAGCAGTACACTTGTGGATATTGTAAGGGCGAGACTGCACTAACACTAAGAAGCACAACACATCCTAACTGTCTTAACTGTCGATTAACGTCACAAGAGTGGATTACGGTCACCCTGAGTGTTCAGCGGGGAACAAGCTGGTTACCACTTGGTCAAGGTAAGAGTTCGCACCTGCTGGTTAAGTGTTCCCGTGTATTGGCAACAGTTTGCTTTTCATCCACGAGAGGTGTCGAGCTCGACTGATTTGATTATCTTGAAAGGTGGCGCATAAGCGAATGATCAATTTTGATATGTATATATATATATATGCTGGTGCATCGGTTTTAGCCATAGCGCAAGTTTGAATGTTAGTCTTTCGCTTCATCTGAAATTAAATTGGGTCGTTTGATTCAAGCAGTTGTGTTTAATTTGAGGGTCGGGAAAGCCGAGCTGGACGTAAAGGAGTAAGACGTTGAAAGGCTCGGAGGGAGGGGCCGTTGAAGACAGAGACAGAGACAGACAAACAGACAGACAGACAGACAAACAGACAGACAGACAGAGGGAGAGAGGCAGACAGATGGACAGACAGATCGAGTGACAGACATGTAGATAGACAGACAGAAAGACAGACAGACAGAGCCACAGTTACAGAGATAGACAAACAGACAGACAGACAGACAGACAGACAGACAGACAGACAGACAGACAGACAGACAGACAGACAAAGAGACAAAGACATAGAGACAGAGAGAGAGACAGAGTGAGACAGACAGACAGACAGATAGACAGAGAGAGAAAGGGCGAGCGAGTCAGACAGACAGAGAGAGAGACAGACAGACGGACAGAGAATAGAGACAGATAGACAAACAGACAAGGAGAGAGAGAGAAAGAGAGAAGGGTGGCGTGCACAGCACGGGTCAAAACCTCCAAAGTTTGCTAAAGAGGGTTTGTGTTCAAAATATAAACCTTGTCAGATTTTCATTCCTCCGTAGTGCCAACCTCTTTTTCTTGTGAGCTGGGCATCCATCCGATTTTAAGTTACAAAAGACGACTGTACGCTGACATGTTATCCTTTGTCAAGCAAACAACGACACAGGCATCACCTTTTACGCGGGTAATCGATTGATGTTTGAGTCTGATATTTGTTGCCAGCTTTGCAAGTTTACCTGACCTGATGGCAAATAGATTGACAATTAGCGTCTTACCGCTATTCGCTAAGTGTATAAGTAATGGTGTTTGGAAGATTTAAGTCCACTAGTGTATCGTATGTGTCAGTGGTGTGATTGACGTACCGTGATACACGCAGAGGTATATGTGACGGAGGTAATTAATTTCGCCTCTGAGTCCAGTTTGGTCAAACGTTTATCTAGAGACCTTTCGGGCGCGATACATACTTAATTTTCTCGCTTGGCACCAGGGTTGTGATGTCATTGTACTAACGGAGATTGGACCCTGAAGCTTGCCAAGCTGTGACGGACAGGTGTGGAAGTTTGATACGGACCCCGTGCGGGCGTTGCTGACCATGCAAACAGTGGTCATTTAGATGGAGTTAGGGGTACACATCTATGCTGCTTATTCTAGCGTGCCTTTAATGTTATTTTTCAGTTTTCGTTGTTATCCTTTTTGCTTTTCTTCTCCTTGAAGTTGTTCAGCTCTTCGTCCTCATCGTCGTCATCATCCTTTATTTTCAAAATCGTTTAATTCTCATAAGCCTCTTGTCATTCTCGTCTTGTTCGTTTTTCTCTGTTTTGTCCAGTTTGGTTCCCTAATCATTATGAAAGGCTGTACGCATTACCATTTACAATCTTTTGATTTTGTGTACCGAGATAGATATGCCCTTAAACTGAAAATGCATGCAATTTTGGCCAGTTACCCAACGCCATACATCCATCCATTCGTTTTCGGGCAAAGGGGACAGTCACAACAGTACATAAGACTGAGAGTGAATTGAAAAGCAGTAAGAACCCAACCTTACAAAAAGAGGGGGGGGGGGGGCGCAAGTGACCAATATAGGCTATGCTCTTCGCGACAACACCCAAAGTGCTGAGCTGGGATGGGGTGCACGAAAAAGCCACCAACCGGGGGGGAGCAGGCCGCGTTTTGGATTGGTTGATTTGTTGTGATTTAAACGAATCAGACTCTGCGGTTTGTCCTCTCCCGATTAGGTTGCATCCATTTTCGGTTCCTGCCCCTCTGCCCACGGCGACAACTTAACCCTGTCCAGGCAAAACGTCTTACAAAGAGGCCCCCTGAGGCCCCTTGACTTGTCCTTGTGAGGCCCAGTTTGTTTTGGACCAACAAAGGGTTAATCAATTAGGATGGCGGTTTGCTTTGGCCGTGGCTGGCGAGTCTATCAATTTGGATTAAAATTGCGCGACGTCCAAACAGGGTGAAACAAGTTTGGTCCGCGGCTTCTTGGTATTAAGTCGTATTAGCCACACCGCGAAATGGTGTTGTGTTTCGGTTGTTTGGGCAGATTACGGTCTTAATTTATTGAAACGAGTTCAGTATGGGCTTACAATAACAGATACACTAACAGTAAAACTTTGCGCCGGATTCTTCTCAAGTATAGACTAATCGGTAAGATCTTGGAGTTTGGGTACACTTTGTACGCTTAAGATTTACACAGCAAAACTCCAACACCAACAGAGGAATTTGAGATTTCCAGTGATGTAATCTGCGAGAATGATGGCATTTCTCTTCGCAGTTGCGCAGTTGAGATTTTTAACAGAGCAAACCGTGATTCAGGTAAACTAATTATCCCATTAGCATGGAAATGAAGATGCATTATGAGCCTGCACCTGTGAATCCACCGCCTGGGTTAACCGGTCTGCTCCCTCTTTTTCTCTCTTTCTCTCTTTCACTCTCTCTCTCTCTCTCTCTCTCTCTCTCTCTCTCTCTCTCTCTCTCTCTCTCTCTCTCTCTCTCTCTCTCTCTCTCTCCAGGGCCGGACTAGGCTAAGAGGAGGGGGGGTTGCCAGTGGGGGTCAGGGGGCGAAGCCCCCTGAAGCTGATGGGTAGGTCATATTCTGAGATAGCAAAATGGTCGCTCCTTGCATGAAACGGCATAAAATAAACAATAATAAAAAATGTTTTAAATAAGTGAGGTACATGTTTAGGCTAGGGGGGGGGTTGCGCAACCCCCATAACCCCCCCGGTAGTCCGGCCCTGATCTCTCTCTCTCTCTCTCTCTCTCTCTCTCTCTCTCTCTCTCTCTCTCTCTCTCTCTCTCTCTCTCTCTCTCTCTCTCTCTCCTCTGTCTCTGTATGTCTCTGTATGTCTGTCTCTCTGTCTCTGTCTCTGTCTCTCTCTCCCTCTCTCCCCCCCTCTGTCTGTCTGTCTGTCTGTCTGTCTGTCTGTCTCTCTCTCTCTCTCTCTCTCTCTCTCTCTCTCTCTCTCTCTACCTCTCCCTATACTCTCTCTCTCTCGCGCTCTCTCTCTCTCTGGCCCCATCTACATGTGTCGATGCGCGCGCGTGTGTGTGTGTGTGTGTATGTGTGTGTTATCGATTTGTGCGCATCTCACCGAGTTCGCGCTTAGTTTTCTATTTTGTTTCTGTGGGTTGTTGAGGTAAATGGGTGAGAGAGAGAGAGAGAGAGAGAGAGAGAGAGAGAGAGAGAGAGAGAGAGAGAGAGAGAGAGAGAGGGTACGTCGTATAACTATATGAGGGCAATACAGTTTTAGAGGGTATTCTTGGGTTCTTCATTGTCACTTTCATTTCACTGGTTTTATATGATTTCAAGAAAGGTTGCGGGTAGATGACGGCGACAATGCTAGCTTTGAAACCAGTGTCTCGTTTCGGCGTGGGTTCCACTCCCACAATAAGGAAGGGAGAGTCAACTTTGTGCACACTCTCCTCGGTGTCCGCATGCGCATAATAAAGACTCCAATTTCATAGTTCACATGCAGTAAACAAAACAAAAAATATATATATATAAAGTAGCGCCGTATCCGTAGAGTATGGCAGATCGCTTTCCCAAGTGTGAAAGCAGCCCGAATTTCGGTAACCTCAAAAGATTATAATTATGATAAGGACTATATGATGCATTATCCTTATGATTCTTTTCTGTGCGCAGGACGTGGGCTGTGATGGAATCCTTGGATCAGGCGCCATGGTTGACCAGTGCGGCATCTGTGGGGGAGAAGGTTCCACCTGTCGCGTCATTTCCGGTATCTACACGCGCATGCGCCTCGACCACGGCTATCATCACATGACCACCATTCCCGAAGGCGCCTGCAACATTAATATTACGGAACTGTCCAGTAGCAGAAATTATATTGGTGAGTTAGTTTTAACTGAATTTTGGTTTGTTTGTTTTTGTTAGTTTGTTTGAATTTGAATTACTCTGCGATGCATTCAATAGACGACCTCCGGAAATAACTCTGTCGGGCTTGTTTAGGTTGTGACAGAGTTAATACTAACTCTTGTTTTTTGTGTGAGGCAAGCTTTCCACACGTGCTCCTTGTCCACGTGTTTCAGACACATCCCTTGCTAGTGACTGGCCTAGAATGTCACGTGGGAAAGTGTGCCTCAATTCGCAAGAGTATTCACACTTTCAAAGAAACCCGACAGAGTTATATCCGAACATCGTCTATTATTGATGAAGAAACTATTACCATTTGTGTTTTCTCTTTTGGTTTACCGTGCTTATACTCTCTATCGGTGTTTAATAATTTCAAAGCTTTAATGTGTGCAAAGCTAACAACCATTGAACAAGAAAAATGTTTAGTTGAATTATTATCATGACCACAGTCCTTTGTTTCAAATCTTTAAATTCATTATTTCAGTGGGTTGTTTTTTTCTAAAACTTTAGTCAGGAATCAGTGCGAGCGTGGTGGAAGTTACCATCGTTGTCTCTTAAGGAAAACAGAAAGGGTACATTACTAAAAACAAATATTTAAAAAAAATACATGACACACACACACACACACACAAACACAAACACGGGTTCCTCCTTTATTCTTTACTCCCCACCCCGTTCATAACCAATGGTATCTGGGCGGGAGAGCTGTTAAACACACAAAGAAGGGGCGGAGTACCAGGGAGTAATTATCTTTCGCCGAAAGGGACTCCAGTGTGTGAAAGTCAACAGGTCAGACAATTCTGTAACAAGGCGTTTGACAAAGGCTCCAAAGGACAGCAAACAGACCACAACCGATGACCCCGTATTTATTGAACAATGACGATTCTAGGTTTGGGAGCAAAATCTGTTTGTGTCCGCTTCGCGCTACCCTCCCTTCCAGTTGGTGTTCGGTAGACAGTCGAACCTGTCCTTGCGATCACCTTGCAATAAAGACCACCTGCACAAAACGACCACCCCAAAGGATCCCCAAAGAATTTATTTCTACTAGCAGTCAGGCCCGGCTTCGCCCGGGTGTTAGCAAAGCCCTCAAAGAAAAACTCCAAATCAAACGTTTGGGGGAAATGAGAATAACACGGAATGCTAGTATGATAAGAGTTACCTCCCTTCCATGGGTAACAAAGCATGATTTACCTCCCTTGCACTATTATAGGCTGTATTCATTAATGGGGAGGGTCATTATCCGAGGAAGGAAACAATGTCTCGAGAAACTAAAACCCAGGTGCACATCTGTGGCTCCAGGGCAGTGTGCAAGCACAATATCTTGTGCTTATTTTTTGCCATCTCTGAGGTATGGCGACCACAGACAGACAGACAAACACACTCTCACACACACACACACACACACAGACACACACACACACACATACACACACACACACACATACACACACATACACACACACACACACACACACACACACACACACACACACACACACTTACATCAATTTTTATATATAGTATAGATACAATTTACCTTTCTACAGCGACCAACTGTCTATAACGGCCGCTTTTGGTCGGTCAATTGGGGGTTCGCTATTGACAGGTTTGCCTGTACTATATGTCTTTACGGTACTTATACGGTCGCGAGCGCGAAATGTAGAAAAGCGCGCTTATAT
>NC_090245.1:86025549-86178049 GCF_037325665.1 Littorina saxatilis
CCTAGCACCATCACCACCAGCGGCAGTAGTAGTAGCAACGAACACGGGCCACGAAACCCCCTTACAGTCCAGAAGTTCCGCTGTTCCCAGACAAGCCAACGTGGCCAGCGCGCCTCTCTTCGTGCCCCCAGAACAAGAAGGAGCCCCCATAGAGTACCGCCACTACTATCACGTCGACTCGGACGATTACCGCCGCCTTGCGCAAACTGCAGGGTACTCTGCGCTGGACGGACCCCAGCCGCTCGCCCGTAACGAAGTGGAGGTACCCGGGGGTGCTGGGGCGGAGGCTCTGCGAAAACCCAACTTCATTCCTGCCACCCGCCAGGCCCAGAGATGGTGGGGTTCTTCTAGTGACAGGAGGCGAGGTGGAGGTGGGGTGGGCAACAGCAATGCTGTGAATAACGCCGTGGGGGATGTGCCGCTGTCTGTCCCTGCGTCTGGCTTCTTCACCTGGACCATTTCTGGGTTTACTCCTTGCTCCCATCCTTGTGGAGGAGGTACGGTTGTGTTTTCTGGTGTGTGTGTGTGTGTGTGTGTGTGTGTGTGTGTGTGTGTATGTGTGTGTACGTGTGTGTGTGTGTGTCTGTGTGTGTGTGTGTGTGTGTGTGTGTGTGTGTGTGTGTGTGTGCGTGTGTGTGTGTATATATGTGTGTGTCTGTGTCTGTCTCTGTGTCTGCCTCTGTGTGTCCGACGTACAGTAGTGCTGGATACCCGAGGCATAGCTGCCAACCCTCCCGGATTTTCCGGGAATCTCCTGAATTTTACAACTTCTCCCTGCTCATATTCAAGACTAAACGACCCCCTGGCTCCTGGATTTTGACTTCAGAAGGTTGGTAGCTATGCCAAGCTACCCAGTTTGTTTCTTTGGAATTTGTAAAAGACGGTGTGGCAAAAATGACGTTCTTATACTGGTGTTGTGTGCAGGTACCCAGCAGACCGTGGTTGTGTGTATGAAGAGCGACACGCGTGTTGTTGTGATAGCAGAGAACTGTGACCCTGACGCCAGACCCTCACCCACCACCGTAGAATGCAACTCACAGCCCTGTGACGCCAGGTGAGTTGCTTGAGAGCTAGGGTATGGGTATATACGTACGGCGAATTAAGTCTACATATCATGAAAACGGGGCCTGGTATATAGCTCAGTCTGTTGGTGGCTAGAACACTAGATATGTGATCCTTACGTTCTTAATCGAGCCATAATTTGACTGCGCAAAAAAACATGTTGACCTAAAATTCAGTTCCAAACTTCGTGCAGCGAGTTTCGTGAAGAAGACTTCGCCCAACTAATATAAGGCTAAAATATGCTGTTGTCTTGGTATTGGTATAGGTATTTGTATGTATCGTCCTGTGATGTTACCCTCATTAAAATGTGGGCTGCTTTTTCACTGTGGAAAGTGAGCTGCAATACAGTACGGCGCTACCCATTTTTTTCTTTCTCTCAATGTCTTCATTATTGACACCAGGTGGACGGCAGCTGACTGGAGTCAGTGCAGCGTGACGTGCGGTAACGGGGTGCAGACACGGCAGGTGGAGTGCAAGCAGCGAATCTCCCCCACCCTGCACCTCAGCGTGTCGGCCGACACGTGTTCAGACAGAAAGCCGCCCGTCACGCAGTTCTGTCGCCGCCCGCCATGCTTCCAGTGGAGGGCCTCCAACTGGACCAAGGTATATATATAGGCAGCGTCACGTTTGAATGTTCCCATGTTTGTTTATGATGATCAGGGCCGCCGGTATGCAAGAGTCCAGGTTAGACAGGTGTAACAGGGGAGGCTACCGCTCCTTTCACAGCAGACTCTGCACCCGAGTTGTTGGCCTTTAAGTCAACACCGGTGAGTTGTGGAATTCTGTTTGTGATGGAGTCTGGTGGTTTCCGATTGTCTGTATGTTCATGGAAACCTTCGGGTTTGCATAACAGTTTTTATAGGGCTAAGAAATTAGCCCTAACATTTTCAATCCTGTTTGATTGCACTTCGCTTCCCGAGGTGATCGCTCATTCAGCAAGACTTGCTTAGTATCGATCATGATAATTATACTTAGTATCGATCATGATCATTATACTTAGTATCGATCCGATGATCACATACCTTGTTCTTTTCAGTGCTCCACGAACTGCGGTCTAGGCGAGAGGACCCGCACAATATCCTGTGTCAGCGGCGAGGGTCAGGCGGTGCCAGCGGCCAGGTGCAGTCCGGAACGACCCAAGGCCAGGGAGATCTGTGACATGGGCTCCTGTGCAAAGGGCTGGTACTACACACGGTGGACCAAAGGCGTAAGTGTCTGCAGCTTAATTGCTTGCAGCCTAATCTGGTGGTAGTCTCTTGTGTCTCCCCTGAACGACACAAGAACCAGATAGATCTGTGACATGGGATCCCGTGCAAAGGGCTGGTACTACACACGGTGGACCAAAGACATAAGTCTCTGCAGCTCTGCTTGTAACCTTATCTGGTGGTAGTCTCTTGTGTCTCCGTCCCCTTAACGACCCAAGAACCAGAGAGATCTGTGACATAGCCTTCTGGTACTATATACACACGGTGGACTAAAGACGTAAGTGTCTGCAGCTCTGCTTGTAGCCTAATCTGGTGGTAGTTTCTTGTGTCTCCCTTGAACGTCCCAAGAACCAGAGAGATTATGTGGCCTTCTGGTACTACACGCGGTGCACTAAAGACTTAAAGTGTCTGCAACTCTGCTTGTAACCTAATGTGGAGGTAGTCTCGTTTTTTATGACATGGTCCCCTATGCAAAGGGATAGTTCAACACGCGTTGGTATTACAAGCAAGTCTCTGCAGCTCTGCTTGGTAGCCTAATCTGGTGTTTGTCTTTTGTGTTTCTTTTAAACGACCCAAGGCTAGATCGAGAGATCTGTGACATGGGCTCCTGTGTCAAGGGATGGTACTAAAGATGTACGTTTGTGTTGCCCCAGAGCAGTCTAAAAGATGGTCCAAAAACGTGTGTCTGTTGTGATTAAAACTCAGTTTAAATATTAGCGAATCACGTCAAATTCTAACACTTTAAATTGCCATGTCTGCTGGACAAAATAGAGTACAATCAAATATGTCACCGTTCAGTGTGTAGATTTCTGTTGGTCTAAACACAGTAATTGAAAATGTGCACACGATAATATTAAATTCTCTGTATCACAAACAGAAATCCACAAACGCTGTCTCTCTGCCTGTAATAAACGTGATATATTGTTTTCAGTGCTCTCCGGACTGTGGCGGAAAAACGCACAAGACTCGCAAGGTATACTGCGCGGCGGACGACGGAGGTACGCTACCAGGCGACCGGTGTCCAGCCGACAAGAAGCCCCGCACACGGAAAGCCTGTGGGGTGGCCAAGCCCTGTGGGGGCAAGTGGTTCTCTGGCCCTTGGTCCAAGGTGAGTTAAAATCATACAATACCAATACCTGCACAGCCTGGCGGTGACCTCATATTTTTTATGTAATCTTCCATTTGGTCACCGAAACAAACTTTATTGTTTATTGTTTGGAAAGCAAACTCAAGTAGCATTAATTAGACATTATGTTGGCAGTTCAGCTCCGAAATGCATTGACCAATCGCCGAAAGGCGCTGACGTTATTTCCTGAAAGGATTTCTCTACCCCGAATTACAAACGGTTTGGGAGATTTTGAAGATTTCGTTCGGGACGATGACGCCCTATGGCCGGTTTATTATATAAAGGGAAGCAAGCGGTTATAAACGGGCGTCGACTGGGGCAAGGAAGGGGGATACTAACTTATAAGATCATATACCTATGGTTCTCTACAATATTACACACACACAAAAGTGTTTTTAGCATAATATGATTCAAGAGCTAGTGGCCTTGAAAGGTTTGAAATCGGAAGAAGTCCTCACTGTGTATGTTTCTGTGGCTTTAACCGAGAAGGAATAGCCATGGGTTAGTGAGTTGGTTCAGGTTGTGTATGTCCGATATGGGGCGGGGATGTAGCTCAGTCGGTAGCGCGCTGGATTTGTATCCAGTTGGCCGCTGTCAGCGTGAGTTCGTCCCCACGTTCGGTGAGAGATTTATTTCTCAGAGTCAACTTTGTGTGCAGACTCTCCTCCGTGTCCGAACACCCCCCGTGTGTACACGCGCAAGCACAAGACCAAGTGCGCACGAAAAAGATCCTGTAATCCATGTCGGAGTTCGGTGGGTTATAGAAACACGAAAATACCCAGCATGCTTCCTCCGAAAACGGCGTATGGCTGCCTAAATGGCGGGGTAAAAAACGGTCATACACGTAAAATTCCACTCGTGCAAAAAACACGAGTGTACGTGGGAGTTTCAGCCCACGAACGCAGAAGAAGAAGAAGAAGAAGAAGTATGTCCGATATCATCAGAACTCTTATGTTATCTTGAATTGCCAATTGGCGTTTTCACTTTCATGTCAGTCTCGATCTCTTGCCTCTTGCCTTTGTTTTTGTTTTTGCGAATGTTCAAATGTAAAATAAATCATCAGATTCTTGACGCTATGGGGAAACACAGTGCAGGGATGAGATGATTGACAGATGAATGTACATCATGCGTCATCTAGATTATGTAGGCTTGAAGGTTTAAACCATTGAAATACTCTTTTCCAGTGCAATTCGACGTGTGGGGAGGCTTGGCGGGCACGTGAGGTGACCTGCATGAAGAAACACGGGCGCCGCCTGTGGAGCGTTGTTGGCAAAGAGAACTGCTTGAGGAAAGAACGACCACCCACCAAGGAGATGTGTACAGACTTACCTCTCTGTCAGCCTGAATGGTACATGACGCACTGGTCAGAGGTAAATTGTTTTCTGTTTTGTTTTGTTTTGTTTTTTTGTAAAGTAAATATAAGAGCTTCAATGAAAAGAAGATCTCAAGCTATTTGGATCGTTCAAGGGGCCTCCGGGTCTCTCCCTGTCATAGTATATATGTCGCTCCCTCCTCTCTCTCTCTCACTCCTTACTCTCTCTCTCTCTCTCTCTCTCTCTCTCTCTCTCACTCCTTTCTCTATCTCTCTCTCTCTCTCTCTCTCTCTCTCTCTCTCTCTCTCTCTCTCTCTCTCTCTCTCTCGTTATTCTCTGTGATTCCTTCTCATTGTCAGTTCCTTCCCTACCAGACGGCAGCATCATCATGCATACCTCTAAACATTCTTAGGAAATCACCACAACGTACGTCAAGCGTGGGCATCCATAACGAACGCACGGACAGAACAAGTATGACTTCCGGCAGACAATGCCGAGTGTTCTGTTCCTCAAAATCCTGTGATGCTTGGTAGCTTCGTTGGTTATTGTTATTTAAACGTCCTTATACAACCTATATGACTATTTGGGACCGGTGCAAGTTTGTTTTCTTGCTCAGTTTACATGGCAGGCTCCAATGTTATGGTAGGTACGTACTGACCGATTCTTCTTTCCATTCCCTTTGGGTTAATTTTTGAGCCCGCGTGTGCAGTGTTCCAAACCTTGCGGCACAGGCTCCAAGCTTCGTGAGGTGAAGTGTCTGCACGCCACCCTACAACCCAGCACGACCTGTAACGGCAAGCGAAAACCCAAAGAACGGAGAGTCTGCAACACCAAGTCCTGCGACAACAGCACCAGCAGCCAACATCAGCACACTAACGACTATGACGCAAGACCCCAACGCCCCCCGGAGCGGTTGCAGGAGAGCAGCAGGCCTAATACCACGTACCACCAGCGATACCATAGAAACCGGACGAAGCAACCTTCGGCCTTGAAGGCTGCCTCAGCTCCTGCTGAGATTACCCTGCAGAAAGACTTCAGAAGTAAGAGTAGACGATATTCGGAAATAACTCTGTCAAGCGTTTATTTAGTTTTGGGAGAGTTGCTTTGATTTCTTTCCCCTTGCTTTTCAATAGCAACACTGAAGCAAGCTGCACAGGTAGGTGTGTGTGTGTGTGTGTGTGTGTGTGTGTGTGTGTGTGTGTGTGTGTGTGTGTGTGTGTGTGTGTGTGTGTGTGTGTGTGTGTGCGCGTGCGTGCGCGCGTGCGCGATGCGTGTGTGTGAATGACAACTCTAGACCATCAAAGCATCTCTGAAAACGAGAAACACAGTAGTAGATGGTCACCATACTTGTAGAAGTTGTACTTATCCTGTAACCATTACCCAACACTTATGTCCGACAGGTGCCATGGGTGATGCCAGCGAGGAACGTCATGACCACCACCCAAAAGGACATGAGCACCAAGGACATCGTCAACACCACGACCACATCCACACCACAACATCCACCCCAACCACCAATAACAAAAACACAGACACTAAGACAGCTGTCACAACTGGTCAACCCGCAGTGCAGACAAACACTCCTGACCAAACTCACCATGAAAATTGCACGGACACTCCGAACTCTCGTTGGTGCATGTTCGTTAGTCAGGCTCGTCTCTGTGGCTACAACCACTATAAGAAACGCTGCTGCAAGACATGTACCAAATACAACCTTCACCACTGACCAGAGAAGCGAGAGACAACAAAAAGAAGTTTGGATGATTTGAGAAAGTGAACAAATGTTACTTTCCTGCTGGCGATGACGGAACGGGTTCATTCTGTGTAAAAAGTGTGTTGTTGTGTTGTGTTTGAAGTCAATGAAAGGCATGTGGGCGCCATTTTGACATGCAGACTCTAAGGTGGAAATAAGCACGTGAGAACCGGATTGGAAGGTAAACTTTACGGGAAGAGAATAAACAATAGTTTCACATGAAAACTTTGCGGAAGAGGAAGAAGCACCCGAAAAGCTGTCTGGATGAAGAAAAAGGGGAGAAAGAAAACTGAAATGTGAGAGAAGACTGTGGAATGAAAGAGATACGCAGTGTCCGGACAAACGCCAGGAACATTAAACGGGGTACGTACCACACACTGCAAGAGGTGATGAAAAGAAAAGGTACAGAAGTAATATAGATGATGATGACGACTTTGAGGGCTTTCCAAGTCTACTCAAGGATGTCTTCACGCATTTTTAAGAGAGTGGAAACAAGCTATGGAGGGCAATTGACTTAGTCAATAAGTGTAGGGAAAAGAAGAAAAGTGTCAGCTGTTCAGAAAAAGAAAGAAAGAATGAGTCATTAGAATAGCATGTGGGACCTGAAGGGGATTGAGTTGGATAGAAAAAGCTTGTAGAGTCCAAAAGGCTGGGAAAGGATAGCGGCGCCGTGTTTACATAGAATGGACAAGAATAGAACTATATACCAAAGAAAAACAAAGAAGCTGGGAAAAAAAGATAGAAAAGCAGAAAGTTATGAATTGAAATGTTGCTGCGTGTGTACAAGCGAGTGAAAGAGACACTGGATATCTTAAGGGAAAAGATACCACACGTTGCGCAACTTGACACAGGAACAGAAACTTAATGACTGGGTAGGAGGAGAACGAATACGACCATAAAGTACAGACAGACATATATTGCATTTGAAGTGTAACCGAGTGCCCGAAGCACAAGAATCACCTTTGGAGGCAAAGCCAGTCAAACGTGACTGAGACGTTGGAGCTAAATTAATAGCCCCCAAAAAAACTGCTATGGGAACGCACAGGTTGGCAGGATCATACCAGGTGACAACAGCAGCCAGAACCCATCGCAGAAAGCTTCTTCACATCGCATCAAGTGCTGCCTACCGACGTACCAAAAACATCTAGCTACTATAAATAGCTCACGCTCAAGGCAGGGAGACAACTCCGTCAATGCAGAGCAGCTGCCTGTGACAGGGGGGACTACTGCGACCCCCTGTCACAGAAGCAAAAAGACATGTTACAAGGAACAGAGAACGCAAGCGATGGCAAATAAAGTGGAGGAGCCATACAGCTTCCGAGGAAGAAGGGGAAGGAAAGATCTGGACTTGTAGTAAATAAAACCAAGGCCATGAACTGTTCATGAAGAATGAATACTTATTACGGGCGTGACACCACGACTCAAAGGTAGTATAGTAAAATACACTCTAACCTGAAGTGGTTCACTTTTGAACACACTTTCTGCAACCAGTTTCGAACACAGTGTGACATAGAACATAGTTCTACTAGCAACAGAAGCACACATGGTAAACCCTAGTATTCTTTTGTTAACCATGTGTGCAATTCGCAACTTTTGCTAGTAGAACTATATATGTACTATATGTCGCACTGTGTTTAAAACTGGTTGCAGATGTGTGTTCAAAGGTAGAGCACTTCGATTTAAAGTGTACCTGTGATGAAAGGACACACTTGGGATCAGTGAAGAGTCCACTGTAGGAGTTCTCACATGACAGGGACACTATATTACAGTAGATTGTCCAACAAGAACACAGAAAGCAACCTCTTTGCAGAAGTGTCCTAGCTCACATCGAAATAACCTTACATACAGGCATACTTGCGGTGAGAAGCTAAGAATTAAGGCAAATAGAGAATAACACGGGATCAATCGGAAAATGCGAGGTTGAACAAATAATGAATGAGAGTTCAAAAGATTGGATGAAAAAGCACTGCTGGGAATCTGTGCTCAGAACGGAAATGAAACAGAGATTAAGGAGAGCATTGGGTGCTGAAAGAAACAGGGTAACACGGAACCATAAAATGGAGAACTATATATATACGTCCTATTTCCAAGCTATACTTACTTCAAGGGGTTGCCGAATATATAATAGCTAATGATGTCAGCAGAAATTAACTCAGATGTGTTTGTGTCTACGCTTGCGTGAACATTTTGTGAACTGTATGAGCTGTAACAAAACAATCCGCGATTCATCTGGTATAGTTCTACTAGACCTAGCTTTGATAAAAGCTTTACTGCACTAGACTGATCTGAATAAACGATTTCATCGTTCGTACTTCGTATTATCACATTGATAATCTGACTTGAAAACGGTCTGCCTTGAAAGTGCGTAGCATCAGACTTGACATGAAGTCAGGTTTATGATTTTTGGGGATAAGATCAAGTTATACAAGGGTGAACCTTGTATAAGTCAGATCTATCTTTCAAATTCAGTTCGATCTGACCTGGAATATATTATTCCTGGTGACAAGATTGACCTGAAATCAACCGAAAAGAGCCTGAATATTCATAGTTGGAGGCTTTGTTTCACTGGCGCGGCACTTTGCTTTCATGCAGTCAGTTTATATTTGGAATTTGAACGGTACTATCACCTCCTAGTTAGCCCATATTAATTAATAGTTTTCCGTGTTTTTTAATGTCCTTGATGAAACCCAAGTCTTTTTTAATGTTTAATCAGCTGCCAGAGACAAGTGTGGTTCTTATTTTTCTGATTTTGTTTAAATGCACACCGGGCCCTTCTTGTGGGGCCCGGTAGCTCAGTTGGTAGAGCACTGGACTTGTGATCGGAAGGTCGCAGGATCGAATTCGGGCCGGGACGGACACGGGTCAACTTTATGTGCAGACCCAGAGACGGAAGCCATGTCCCACCCCCGTGTCATCACAATGGCACGTAAAAGACCTTGGTCATTCTGCCATAAGTGCAGGTGGCTGAATACACCTAAACACGCAGACACCTGGGTAGCGCGACTCCGTTGCTGCTAGCTTTCCACTGGGAGGAAGCGACCCGAATTTCCCAGCGATGGGACAATAAAGTAATAAAAATGAAAAATGAAAATGAAAATGTTAACAGTTTGGCTCAGCGTCTCCAGAGTTAGATGTTATCAAACTTTAACATGGGATAAGACGAGCCCTCGATCCACTTGGTCAAAGTACCAACAATAATATCAACAGCCTCAACCACAGTGCACTGTGAGATATGGTGTGTTTTTAAAAAATGTATTAATTAATTTCGTAATAATATAGTGGCTTTTTATGCATTGGTACACAGACAGCTGTATAACTGCTCTTAATGTTTATGGACAGTACTACTGAAACTTTTCCTGGTTAGAATGAGGTGTTTTTGTTGTTGTTTTTTAATGCTAGGGGAAGCCTTTATGATCACTGATTGTTGATGACCGCCATCCAGCTTAATACCAACTTTTTCCTCACCTTGGTTCTTTTTTGTATGTGTGCATTTGTGTGCTTGCTCTATTCCATTTGTCTTGTCATAAAAGCTGTTGATGATTGTTTCTTCTTGTCATATTGTGATTTATCTTTGTGAACATTCATCTGGAAGCTTTCCAATGTTAGTGTCCACTCACAATAGATTCAAACAGACATCGTATGTGTACCTGTCTACACTGTTTTTGAAATTTATACTTGTTTGAATATGGATATTTGTTTAGGCCAGCTCATGCTAAGAACATACATCAAAATAATAGTGACATTTATTCTAATTTGGATGCAATTAATACACAAGGAAAATACTAAAGACATTGCACGGTTTTACGGCACCAAGTTTCTTGAACTAACAAAATTAAAACATTGGGGGTAAAACCTCCACAAAAACAAAACTTTGAACACTCACACACTGTGTGGATATCGGATTCCAAGACTTTTTCTTTTTAATGTTTAATGTTGTGTCTGTTATATTTTGTTGTTGTTTCCATTTTCATCTTATGATGGAATCAAGTCTGAGGTCTTTCTCGCCCAAGTCCTCTTCGTTAGCTTCTAGTCAGTGGCCGTCTGTTAGGGGTTTTGAAAACGAGGAGTCACATCTTAGTTGAAAATCAGCAACCAACCCTCGTTGTGTAAGGCATGATTTTAATGTTGTTTTTTATATTCACAAGAGTTCTAATCAGTATGGTGTTTTTTCAGTTGAAATCTGATACAATTTTTGATTTGCTTAAACCTAGAGTTTGATGCAGATTGCAGCCTTTATGATAAAGTTTATCATTCTTTCTTGTCTTTTTGTTTGTACAATAACTTATTACTTATATAGACTCATGTAAAAGAAGCAGGTTTATCTGTGTTGTTCAAGTTATGTGTGTTGGTGTTGATGTGTTAATGTTAAAAGTCTATTTCTCCATAAAACCACTCATAGTTTCCACAGCTCACTTCAGCTGATTTTTTTGATTTTTTTGAATTTGGAACAACACCACTGCCAATCTCCTGGACCACTTAACACATTCTGAAGATCTGAGTTACTTCTTGGTGGCTTTTTTCCAGACTGGCAAATCATAAAAAGAATCTGAAGTGTGAAAGTGATGTGTATGCTCTGTTCAGTGCTTGTCTAGTTTGAAAAGTGTGAAGGGTAACAAATGCACATATGTTGCTTACAAGTCCCGAAGTTACCAATGTAACATATACCTTGATGTACTTTATGATTTAATTGTGTAAAATGGCATATTACTGTTGTCTTTTTTTTAAGCTGACTCTGTACAGGGATAGTTGAGTTGATGAATCTTTGCAACAAGAATGAATGTGTGAATAACACTTACACTGATGTTGAGGCTTGCACACAAAACCACAAGTTATCAAACTCAATTAATCATATTTATGAAAACACATTTCTGCCCCCACCCCCCCCCCCCCCTTTTTTTTTTTAGAACATTTGATTCCTATGTCAATGGTGAATGCTGTGAAGTTGAATTTACAAATCACACAGCTTTTTGTAGACGAGTTGTATATATTTTGGTAGCTGTCAATATATAGTAGACATGAGTGTGAATGCGTGAGTGTGCAAAATGTGTAATTAAGGTGGTGTTCGTGTAGACGTAAACATGTATTTGTGGTAGTGCATATGTATATGATGCAAGCTTCTCTTTCCCCTTAACTGGTATGTGTGTACAGAAATGCATTTTGAGTGCCATTTTTGAAGTTTGTATCATCTGGTTCAGGAAGGTAAAATAATAATTGTGTATTCAAGGGATGACATACATGCATGTATTTTACAACAGGCAAAATTTTATTTTGTTTTAATTTTCTAGAAACCATGTGAGCAAGCATGAACAAATTGTGACAATTGTGGTGATACATGCAAACAATCCATCAATTGAAAAAAACATTTACTTGTCACATCTTTTTCATAATGTGCTTTGAATATTACAAGACATTTTCTACACAGTACATGAAAACAGCAGTAACATGTAGGGATGCGACTTGTTGTACCTAGTACATGACTACAGTCAAATGTTACAAAAGATCAAGACTTGACTTCTTCTGGCAAAAAAGCTTAATTGTTACAACTCTCTCATGATATGGTTTCTTTCAATCATATAACAAGAAATATTCTTCGCTAGGATTATTCTGCCTAGTACATAATGACTATAGTAAAATGTTTTACAACAGATCAAGTCTTGACCTGAATCTTCCGACAACCATGCAGCCATTTTGTAATATGGATGTGACTGTACGTACTGTGAGGCTGTACATTGGAATGCACAGACTGGGAGGTGCTTACGAATGTAAAGAAATAAACCCTATAAATTCCAGACAACTTCTTTGTGTTATACTGAGCACTCTCTTCCTGGCTCAGACAGCATTCAAAATTGACATGTAAAGGTTTGAAATGAGAGAAACATTGAAACATTGAAACATTGAAACATTGAACTTTATTACAGGAAAGATAGCATTAGGTCCGTAGGACCTTTCTTACAGCTAGTCCTGATCTAAGCAAAATGGTTATAATCGAAATGGGAATACATAGGAACAAACTTTTTATGATGAAACGCAGACACACGCAATAATAGTAATATAAGAATAAGATCATTTTTTATCGACATGTGATATACAGATATACAACCATACATTATCAGAACACACACACACACATATATATACACGCACACGCACACGCACACACACACAGAAGATCAACTAACTTATAAGGCAAGCCAACATAACACGACACACTAACCAAATAAAGGATCAGGTAGCAAAGTTTAAAAAAAAAAAAAATTAAAAAAAAGAGAGGGAGAGAGAGAGAGCTAGTGTGTGTGTGTGTGTGTGTGTGGGTGTGTGTGTGTGTGTGTGTGTGAGCGTGCATGCGTGCATGCGTGCGTGCTGCATCATACTGTTTTACTGTGGTGTCGAACATTTTCATATGTCAAACGCATTCCTTCTTTGCCACTACTAAAGCAAACGTGTGCAAGAAAACTCTATGTCACATGCTTTCCTTCTTTGCCACTACTAAAGTAAACGTGTGCAAGAAAACTCTATGTCACACGCTTTCCTTCTTTGCCACTACTAAAGCAAACGTGTGCAAGAAAACTCTATGTCAAACGCATTCCTTCTTTGCCACTACTAAAGCAAACGTGTGCAAGAAAACTCTATGTCACACGCTTTCCTTCTTTGCCACTACTAAAGCAAACGTGTGCAAGATTGTATGTTACACGCATTGGAGCATGTGCAAGAACGGATTCAAACTCGAAATCGTCCCTCCAAAAGCCCCAAATTGCACACACGACTTTTATTTCTCCTGCTGTTATCGTTTCTTCTCTGACATGGATTACAGGATCTTTTTCGTGCGCACTTGGTCTTGTGCTTGCGTGTACACACGGGGGTGTTCGGACACCGAGGAGAGTCTGCACACAAAGTTGACTCTGAGAAATAAATCTCTCGCCGAACGTGGGGACGAACTCACGCTGACAGCGGCCAACTGGATACAAATCCAGCGCGCTACCGACTGAGCTACATCCCCGCCCCGCTGAGAATACTGAAAACGGCATCCCAGACGACAGTACTGTTTCCATACGCGAATTTAGCTGCCCTTGGAAAGTGGCTCGCTCAGGAGGCCTATTAGTCTGAAACTGGAAGGGCAGAGTTCTGAACATAGATGACAAAGATCCCGGAAAGAACAAACATTTCGCGGATGCAGACACAGAAAGACGTCATGAAGAATGCGATGCTTCAAAAGATACAGACTGTGACGATGACTGAGACGTCATTCACATATACCGAGACGTCATTCATAGTTGTTCGGTCATTTCCATCAAAAAGTAGATCTCTCGACAATGGCTGCTCCTGTGTTTAGGTTCGTCAAGCTTGAGTACGCAAAACGTGTTTGTTCTCTCCTCTGTTGAAGCTGTGAGACATAAATGCTATTCCGACTTGGTCGTGTGACAGAGTTTTCTTCCACACTTGATTAGCTGACTCGTAATCTCGTGTGGAAGAAAACGTCTGTCACACGACCAAGTCTGAATAGCAGGTACTGTCACACGACTAACTCGAAACGGTACTTCCTCGCCCCACTGATTCTTGTCTCTCCTAAAAGACATCTCAATCATCCTTCTCTTCCCTCGTCTGTCGATCTCAATGGTTCTTCTATTGCTCTTTCTCCTGCTGTCCGCAACCTAGGTGTCACTCTTGACCAGTCCCTGTCCTTCCATCAGCATGTTGCCAATGTCTGTCGCACTTGCTTCTTTGAAATCCGCCGCATCTCCTCCATCCGTCATCTCCTCACTGAGGATGCCACTAAAACTCTGCTCTGCGCCTTTGTCCTATCCCGACTCGATTATTGCAATTCCATTCTATCTGGCTCTCCCAACTACATCATCGAAAAGCTTCAGCGTGTTCAGAATCATGCCGCCCGCCTCATCTTTCGTTCTTCCAAGCATGACCACATCACCCCTCTTCTTCAAACCCTACACTGGCTGCCTGTTCAACAGAGGATTCAGTTCAAGATCTCCACACTCTGCTTCAGAAACTTTGATCTATCGTCCCCTAGCTATCTTTCTGACCTTCTTGATGTCTACTCCCCCTCTCGCTCCCTAAGATCCTCCGCAGACACCCACCTTTTTAGGATACCATCAGCACGCACCAAAACATATGGCCAGCGCACCTTCTCCTACCAGGCCCCATCCATCTGGAACCAACTCCCGCATTCACTCAGGCACTCCACATCTATGCAATCATTCAAAACCTCACTCAAAACACACCTCTTCCCTCACTAGTCCGTTAATGACCACACATCACCCTCTCCTGCTGGTCCTTGATCTGTCTCTTTCTTTCTCCTTCTTCTTCCCTTTCCAGCTCTATTCTTCTTCTCTCAACAAACTTTATGTATCCAATACTTTATTTATTTATTTACGACTGTTTTTCCGTCTAGAATGCATGTGCCTGTAGTTGGTATGAGTGAGTGCGTCGCGTTCTCGCTGTGCGCCTGTCTGCGAGTGTATGAGTCCTTGTCGATTTGTGTTTCGTATAATGTTCACTATGTATTTTATATTTTGTAAGCGCCTAGGGCTATATTTAGATTAGGCGCATAAATGTTCATAATAATAATAATAATAATAATAATAGCGGGTAATATCAAACACAACGTCAACAATCTCAGTAACCCCTACCATTCTTATCTTAAAGGCTGAATGCTTATGTACTGGAAGACTGAATGAGGCAACTGAAGACATGGCCTTGGTCACTGTAACTGCAGCTGCCTGCCATATTAACCTTCCAAGGACAGTATATCACCGTGCATATTCCTTCCTGTGCATAGTCCTTCCTGTGTTAACCATTCAACCTACCATCTCACATCTGACGCATGTTTCTTTCAGGCGAGATATTCTTTGGGCTAGCCGCTCGCGTAGCTAGGAGGTGAGAGTGTATATGAAACGGTTTGATGGCTAGCTACGCAAGAATTAAACACCATTGGTTGATACTGAAATAGTGAAAAGGTCGTCTGCACTGGTCCGTAAACAGCCATGGACAGCCAATCGGATTGGCAGCAGTGAGGCCGCCATTTTTTCTCGTCAAGCGAGCAAGCCAAAAGCTACATAGCGTTCGAGGTGAGAATCCTAGCGTCCCTTGCGGCGAGAATTGCCGAAGAAACGGTACTTCCTCGCCCCACTCGCCAATTCTCGCCTGTGAGAAACTTGGGGACTGCAGCGCTGAAAGTCCACAAAATGGGGCACTGACCTTTGGCTAGTAATTCTCATAATTTACTAGCCAGAGAGCAAATTTTACTCGCCAAACCAACCATTTGTTTCAACAACTTTACTCACATTTGGCAAGTAGATTAATATTTTTACTCGCCATGGCGAGTAAAATACTCGCCACTTTCAGGCCTGGACCGGCCAGACAACTTGGACATATGCCAACACTCTGCAGCCTGAATGCTCTCTGTACAAAGTGAGATTGATTTTTTATAACTAATTTCATTGTATGACACAAGAAACAATCTGTGGTTCGGGAAACTTTTTTGTTACACTCTGCACAGAAAGCCGTCAGAATGTTGAGTTTGGGTATTTGTCTGAGTGGAGGGGTGGTCCTGTGCCATGTAGAAGCCTGGCCAGATCTGGGATGGTGAGCTGAAGTGTTTTCACAGGAAGGACTGTGCCCCTAAAAAGAGGCTACAATCAGTCTAGTTGCAGAGCCGTCCATCAAAAAAGACTTCTTGCCTTACATGCATGCAGTAACAGCTGTACGAACGTCTTTGGGACAGTCACCGAAGTCCATATTTATCTCTTTCAACGCTCACCCTTAAACTGCATGTCTATCTGAAGACAGTGCTGGAGGAGACCAGCCTGCAATGAAGGCCTGTTAGTCATCAGGGCCTAGCATTGGAAAAAGTGAGTTCAGCTTACAAAGGCGGGGGTCTGGGGGCCGCAGGAGGCCCCCAGTGGGGTCCGCAGAAGGCCCCCAGTGGGGTCCAGGGGCAAAGCCCCTGGTGGGGGTTCGGGGGGCCAAGCCCCCCTGAATTTGAAGATTTTTTGGAGATTTTTTTTACCTAAAATGACCCCCCCTAAAGAAGATTGAGCAACTAAATTATGCCATAGTCCATAGTCCGTATCGGCACATTACTTCTTCTGACTTGCCTTCCGCCTTCAGAACGAAATCCAGCCATTCCCACTTCCAGGAATACCTGGATTCTTTGTCACTGAATGGCTGACCACGTTGAACAATGTCACTTCGAGACATTATTTCAAGTCTAGAGCCACAAAACACCGGCACAAAGCATGCTCGCGCGATGCCAGAGGAAGTGCGTGCTCAAGCAAACTGTCAAACCGATTGAGAATTGAACCGAACGGCGCACAAAACGAAAGCTGAGACTGTTTGGGTTTACAGTTTGGGAATAACAGGTTTTTGCATTTCGGCGTACACCAAATCGAGTTCCGCGTACTGGAGATGTTATTTCGGCGTAAAGTACGTCGAACGGCTTACAATGCTTGGCCCTGTTAGTCATGTATCTCCCCAATCAGCCAAAGTATCTTAGTTTCCATGCATGCCATGAAAAGGCTATCTCCATCATCTAACAGCTAGCTGCAAGCCCATATTTATTGTCTGGTAAGTAACACACAGACACAAATTTGATGGAATCACAGGAAGAGGTTGCAGAGGACCGACCTACTGGCTATGAACCCTACTCAGCTGCTTGAAAGGCTGTCTCACTGTCTTGCCCTAGAGCTGCATGCCCATGTGACGGAATGAGCGGAAAAGGTGGTTGAGGCTTCAATGGGGTTTGCTCTGCCAAACCTACAACCACGACAGGGGCATGAGACAACACCGAATGGCTGCCTCACAGCCTGCTGGCCCTAGAGCTGCATGCCCATGTGATGGATTGACTAGATCGAGGCTGTACTTTGGGTCAGTCTTTTGGTACTGAGCCAGTTTAGGGCAATCAGTCCAACTTGTTTTGTCCTAGAGCTGCATGCCCATGTGGTGGAATGACTGGAAGAGATGGTAGAGGCTGTGGTGGGGGTCAGTCTGTGTGTACTGAGAAAGTTCAGGGCAATCAGTCCACCATGGCTTTGTCCTACAGCTGCATGCCCATGTAATGGAATGACTGGAAGAAATCGTAGAGGCTGAGCGTCAGTCTGTTAGTGCCAGTGTAGGGCAATCTGTCCAACTTGTCCTAGAACTGCATGCCCGTGTGATGGAATGACTGGAAGAGATTGTAGAGGCTGTGCTGAGGGTCGGTCTGTCGGTACTGAGACAGCTCCGGGCTGAGAGAGTCCAGGAGGGACTGCGTGTCCATCTCATCCCCTTGTCTGTCCTCTGCCCCCTGCTTCACTCTCTGTGCAAATGGAAAATACAGAATAATGTAATAACTCTGCTGCCAAAATAAAAAACTCAAGGAGAAAAGACAATTTACTGCCATGCAAATATCGTACAGACCTGGGAACCCCTGTCTTGCACTTGGAGTATTCTCAAGCAAACTTGGTGTATTTTCAGAAAAATAAGCGTTCTCAAAACAGCATTTGAACATCCATGAATTAAACATGTTTCACACGGGTCCGTTGCTATGTTAATTACATTTATCAAAACGTTTAAAACAAATGCTTCTTTCAATGTTTACTGACAAAAACTGTAATCATGTGTCAACATACTGGATTGGCTTTGGGGTGCGCTTGTGAAGAAAAGTAGTCTTGGAATTGTTCTCGTCGTATTTTTTCCCACTAACCGTACTTCTCGTATTCTAGACAATCCTGCATACAAAATACGGCGAAATCGTATGGGTTCCCAGGGCTGATCGTACCAAAAAAATGGCAAAACTGCTACAAACCGCAAATAAATAACAATTACAAATAATACCAATAAAAAAACACTAATTCTATTTTTATTTTTTTTTAAATAAGCCAAACAGTTTGATGAAGATGAAGCAGCAGAAGAAGAAATAAGAAAGTGAAGAAGAAACATCAGAGAAAAGGGAAATTTTTGGTCATTCCAAAACAAGTCAGGAGCAAAGCAATGTTCAAAAGCAACAAAATGGTAACAAGATTGATATGAAGGGAGATAACCATGCATACAGAATTAGCCAAGTCAGTACAGTTGTTTCCCTTCGTATCACTTCTAAATCCAGACAATTACCATCCAATGTGTCCTGTGCATGTTTCATGAAAAACTGTGTAAATATAATCTGTGTACTATCAGAACTTGATAGATGAATAATTTCCAGTTAACAGATAATTCTGAGTGCACTAACACTTAAAGTTAATAGCAGAACAATTGTAACTGCGCATGAGAGCGAGAAATAAAAAGACCAAACAATACTGTTCTCACGTGTTTGACTAAGACGAAACGAAGGACAATGTTATTTGTTTCGTCTTCGTCTTGGTCTTTTTATACAACACTTTAATACATAATGAAACAACATTGCCTTTCAGCTGCACTGATAAACAAATGTGACCCTCCACCACGAAATGAGTCGCATGTCACCTCGCGCGGTTCTGCGCTAGGCTTGATATAAGTCCGGAGAGTGTATGGTAACAGCGTGAAGGTCACCTTAGTCACAGGCTTATAACTCAAACAGTTTTCGCTCTTTTCTAAAACGGTTTTCACCACTGGATAGAGCATAAAAAACTCTTTAGTAAAATGTAAAAATATGAAAATCATGCAAAGGTGACATGCGACTCATTCCGTGGTGGAGGGTCACAAATGTGCATAGTTTAGAAGTCAAGAATGGCCATACCTTAACCATGTCTGCTCTAGTGGTCACCTCTGCTGGGCCACCGTCTCCTCTGCCGTGCGGTCGCTTGGCAACAACTTCAATCTTCAGGGACTGACAGTGAGCGTGTGACAAGTTGACTGAGAGTCGAACCTGAACATACCACAAAGATGCAAAAGTTTACAACTTTCTTCTCACAGAATAAACATCATTTTCATCAACAATAAAAAGTCGTTAGATCCTATAGCACTCTGGAATAAAAAGACGATACCAATGCTAGAGGTTTTGTTTTCTGTATGTCATGGTGATCATTTTCCATTTGCAACACACAAGGAGTGACAAGCGGATGTAGTAGAATTTTTTTATCTTCTCCTATCACTTTTACTCCAAACGTCTGAAAAACAATCAAGTTTGGTTTGTTTGTTTCACTTTCCACAATATCTTAGAGCTTAAGTTAGTTTGAATCATGTTGTGTGATATAACACCATTCCTCTACTAACACTTTTGGTATTCTGAAGTCTGCTGAAGTCTCTTTACTGAATGAACTTGGAACAAATACTGAAGACAACTTCTCAGCCTACCGTAATGTGCTCCAGCAGGCAGTATTTCTGAACGCCTAGCGTTGAGTCAACAGTGAGAAGATCGTCCCCTCGGATGAGCGCACCACTGACCCACTCGGGTGGACAGGACTTGGGTATGTACAGCACCTGACTGTTGCGATCCTGCAGATAGGCAACACCCTTAACGCCATACCTGCAGAGAATAGTCAAATGCAAAGAGTAGAATAGTAACAGAAAGTGATAAAAACATGGACAATTTTATTTTAAAGCATAAGATCGTTCAAGGTACAGTGGAATCCCCCTTTTAAGACCAAAACAAATCTGAGAAAATAAGGTCTTAAAAAGGAGGGAGTCTTAAAATGGAGGTAAATTTATTGAGATTATGAATTGAAAATCTGAGAATTGATGTGTTAAAAGAGAGGGAGTCATAAATTCTGGTGTCTTAAAGTTAAAGAGAGGGAGTCATAAATTCTGGCCCTGCTGACCAAGGGAAACAACCCCCACAATAAACTTCCATTTGTCTTCAGTGGAACCATTCACTGTAAACAGTTCCTTCCCTTCAATTTTTGGGATTAATTTGATTTTGTTGACGGTGTGCGACCCACGTGTTTTGATTTTTCCAAGATGGCGGATCGTTCTGCTACAAGACGTAGTAACTTGAAAAGAGTGCTAGAACTTGTTATTCAGTACGGTTCTGATCTTAACCTTAGTGATGATGATAGTGGAGATGATATTTTAGATTCTGGTGACGAGTTCGTGCCAATGGACGATAATTTGAGTGATGATTCGGACAATGAAAGTGTCGATCATGACATTGTGTATGATGAACCCATGACGTAGAATTTTTTTTTTTTTTTTTTTTTTTGCTTCAAAGAGGTAGTTTGACTGGATGTGAAGACAACAAAAGGTATTTTCTTTCAAATGTTTCATATATTTTCAAACTTTGCAAAAATGTAAGGTAGGTAAGGTTATTTTGTGTTGTTGATTTTTATTAATTTTTTTTAAAATGGGTCAAAATCGTGCGATTTGAGGGAACACAGAGACAATTTAGACGCGCCTCGATTATGCTTGACACTCACCAGTTCAAGTCTATTTAACAGTAATTTTTGTTTCTAATTCACCAGCAACACTCTTGACATTTGAAACAGTGCATATCAGCTTGATTTTGTGAGAAAAAGTACTGCAACAGTGAGTTACTGGTGTTTCATTCAAGAACAAAAAAGTTGTTGTTTTTTTGCTTCAAATTGAATATTTTGCCTGGATATGAAGACAACAAAAGGTATGTACTTTCAAATGTTTCATATATTTTCCAAAAGAGTAAGTTCCAAACTTTGCAAAAATATAAAGGTACAGGCAAATCCGGATAAGACGAAATTGAAGGGACCGAATTGTTATTGTGTCCTATCCGAAATTTCGACTTGGTCATAGTACAGTGGAACCCCTCTCTAGCGACCTTGAAAATGTTGACAAAAATCGATCCTTATGGATGGGGGTCCTTACAGAGGGAGGGGGCGGGGCCACAAAGAAAGTCACCTCAGATTTTCTTAAAAAAAGAAAACAGAGAAGTTTGAGTTGCTGACGACCGTTTCCTCAAGCAAACTGCTTCGATTTCATGTTTGACATTGTCGATGGTGTCCACCAGTTCTGGTGCATGTTTCAATGCAAAAAGAGTTAGTTTCTGAGCAAGCATTTCTTTACAGCAGTCCCTGCAATGATGAAGGCCCTCCGAGAAAGAGAGTGAAAAATTGGCCACCGTTCTCAGCATCGCGTATCTGTGTGTAACCTCTTTCATTGACAAGATACTCTTGTTTCCCTGCAGCCTTGACCAGTGAGTCGGTTACCTAATCTGTGAACCCTTTAGTTGTGTTGCTTTGTCAAAAGTTAGACACAGTCAACTAGTTTTGCTCTGAGTGAACAGTGCAGCTGGCCTCAATTAGCCGGTGACACCTCTCTGGCCACAGCACCAAACAGTACATGGCTGGGGGGAGAGAGAGAGAGAGGGGGGGGGGGGGGGGTTGCTGGCTAAACTCAGTGGGGTGTCCGGTGTCACTGAAGTCAGCAGGAAGAGCATTGGAGAGAAATAGAGAGGTGTACTCTTCCAAACAATTTCCAAGGATCAGTTGTCAGGGCTTAGGGTAGTCAGTGAGGGAGAGTGAGAGCGGTTTGTGTACAGTCCGACTGAAGAGTGAAAAGTCACTGCCACAAGATCGGCATGCAGTCAATAAAGCCAGACAAGAAGAATGATTATGACATGCGGCTCTATCTGCTGGGGTTTTTTTTTATTCAAACTGGTTTTCAACGCGTATTCTCACAAAGCATCTGCACACCTGCCTCTGCCTCTGTGCTGTGTTTGTGTGGCTGCTTTCGTATGATGTCAGTGCATGGTGAGTGCGTTCACTGCCTTGTCACCACTTCCCCACCTTTTTCAGAATGTTTTCTTGGAGTTGGATAATTCTAACTTCAGTTCATACTTTATTGCGTGCCGACTGACCAGTCGGTGTGGCGTCCGTGTAGAGAAGAAGGGAATAAGGTTACACAATGCGCTAGTGTGAGACGCCAAGTTTCGTGTTTCGAGTTGCTGTAGTAAATATAGAGTAAACTTTGTCTTTGGGACTGACTTTCTGTTGTGTGCTATCCGTCTTTCGACTTACGTAAGAGAAATCCTATTTCGAGCTCAGGGTACTTTGTACACATAGATAAAGAGGGATAATTCCGGACCAGAATTTCTTTGTGTGCTAAGCGAATTTTTGACTTAACCGTTTGTGAGTTAGCTGGATTTGCCTGTATGAGGTTATCTTGTGTTGTTGATTTTTTATAATTTTTTCAAAATGGCTCTAAATCGCGCGCTGGCAGGGAACACAGGGGAAATTTAGACGCGCCTTGAATGAGTTAACCCTCTTAGTCTACTGAAGTCTCTTTACTGAGTGAACTAACCTTGGAACAAATACCAGAACTCCATTGGCTCTCAGCTGGTAGATGACGGCATCAGCAATGCATACACTGTCATCATCATCGTGGTCTCGGAAAAAGATGGACTGGAATAACTCCTGGGAATCTCTCTGTGCATTCTGTGCTGCCTGTACAAAAACATGACACACGATAATGTCTGTACTTGCAAACATGTCATAAATCCTTCCATTTTCAAAAGATGGAATAAATTGATTGAAAAGAAAATTGTTACATGCACACGTACACTCACACATGCATGCACAAATGCACGCACGCACATACACACACTTTCTTCACTCAAATGAGTTAATGTAAAACAAAACGGCAGCTGAACTCTCAGCACTTTCCACAGATAATCAGCGTAAATTTTGACAAAAACTCATACAAAAGAAAAACACCACCCCAAACTTTGCACGCCAGAACTGATTTTGTGGCTATATTTTCACACAGCCTTGTGACTGCAAGACATAGCCTTTACAAGGACTTCACTTGGTAACACAACAACAACAAAATCATGTGCATAAGACCAGCTGACCCTGTGTTTGTTGTTCATGTGGTCTGCCATCTCATCCAAGCGCTTACTGCCAGGCAAGCCAGCTCTGGTTTTATCACATGATGAATCTTCCGCCTCCTGCTTCACAGCTGCCAGCAACAGTCTGTGAACCTAGTGAGAATATTTCAGAAAGGATCCTACTTTAAAAAAAAACTGCATGTGAAAAATAAGACTGACAATAACATGTCTTTCGGTTGACAAAAAAACTAAAACGGCCTGAACTGTGAAACACACAGAGTGACACAGACCCAGACAGACAGACAGACAGACAGACAAAATTGTTTTTAAATAGACACATGCACACACACACACAGACACAGACACAGACACCCACCCACACCATCAGAGCAACATGCTACACTAGACACTTTGGATATGGCATGTGACAATAAGACAGTTTCAACACTCACAATGACATCAGCATATCTCCTGATTGGCGAGGTGAAATGGGTGTAGCGGTCAAGCGCCAGGCCATAGTGCATGAACTCGTCAGGGTGGACAGCACCAGTGCAGAAGTAACGAGCGTTGGACATGGCCAGTGTTGCCAGAGATCTCAGCAACTGTAGCATTACAAAAAAATTAAATCAAATGTTTGTTTTCTCTCCCAAAACAATTCTTTGTAATGGTACAAGAAATGAGAAAGAAAGCCAAATTTGTTGGAGGCAATTTTTAATATTTTTCTCTCAGTGCTAACTCTAGCATTCATTTTCTCTCTCTACCTTTCTCTTTCCCCCTCTCTTAATTAAAAGACGACTTGAGGAAGAGCGAGCAGACCTGCTTCACTGAGATAGAGGAGGAGAAGCATTTTGATGTCATCATGGAATTTTGGCGTAACTCATTTTAGACAGCTTCCTTTTCAGCAAAATTATTATCATTATTATGAAAAAGTGTTCATATTTGAACCTGGTATGGATGGAAAGATTAAAGAATGTTAAATCATGTATTGCCCATCGTATTTAAGAGAATATTTCTCATGGAGAATGATTGACTTAGTCTATAGCACAAAAACATCAAAATCGCAAAGAATCGAGTTTCACTAAAATTCCAGAAAGACGACGATTTGTACTTCTCTGTAGATAACAAAATGGAATAATATATGCAGGAATTTGGGTTGTGATGATGAACAGAAATTTTACAAATTAAAACAGTGGTACTGAGAATAAAGTAAGCACAAGACGAAAAACAAACCATGAACGGCTTCACGTCCTTTTTGCATTATCTCGATCCAGCATTGAAGGTTTTCAATGAAATGTTACTGGACTGCACAAACACTCCCCAAAATGTTTGTCTGGTGCTAGGACAGAGAAGATATAGCGAGGATGGTTGTGGCAGGACACAGAAGAATTTAGAGCGCGTGTTTATTCAACCGTATTGGTCCAAAGGAAGGGAAATTACTCCCTGAATTACAGGATGCTTATCATAAAGTAGTTGTCTCCCATTAACTGATCTTAGAATGTCTACAGTCCCCTCCCCAAACTCCTCCATCATTCCAGGCTGGAAGTATATGCTCACCGAATTGACCAGAGGGTCTTTGGCGTCAACACAAGCATCTAAGGAGGCAGCAAGAGCCTTGTTGGAAGAAGTGTCCACATAAAACCCTCGGGCTGTTGCACACTTCAATAAGTTGTCAAACTGCTCCTGCCGAGGTGGAGGGTGGTTCCTCAACTGAAACATGTTCATATAATCTTATCTTGTTAACCAAAATAACCTGACTTGTATGCAATAACCATGTTTCGGCTAAGTTTGGGTCTAAGCTTGAGAGAAGGGCTGATCACTCTGAAGTGTATATTATAGGCATGTACAGAACATTCCAGTAATAGTGACACTACATTATAGATATCTTCACCTACAACTGTCCCCTCCTTCATGAAGTGACTAACGTACTACTTCAGTTCGGATTTTCAAAATGAAGTTCAAAGTCACCATAACATTCAAATGCAGTACATGTTTTACCCTACCTACAGGCCTACCCAACGCCCTTCCTCCTGTGTTTTTGTTAAACGGCTAGCAGTGTCAGTATTTCCGTTATAACTGTCAACATTTAAATCAGAGATACTACAGTGGAACCCCCCTTTTAAGACTCTGTTTTTTCAGATTTTCTGTTCATAACCTCTGTAAATTTACCCACATTGTAAGACTCTCTCCTTTTTCAGAACTGATTTTTTGGCTCACGTAAGTGTAGCCTATGCGATGCTAACTTTTGTCTGCCTGTGCGTGTGTGTGTGATAGAAACTTTAACATTTGACTGAACACCGAAATACTAATTTTACCGGGTTATTATCCAAGCAACAGCTTCAAAGTATTGAAGCAATGATCAACATTTCGTCGGCACGTATGTACATAACGTGTGTATCCAAAGAAAACGGGTGGTGGTGGGTTTTGGGGGGGGGTAAAAACAGATGACTGGTTTGTGTTGTGTGTGGTATGTAGACCAGGTCAGGGATCAAGGTTAGGTCAGATCGCGTGAAGCATTGTGGTATAGATTCACTTCTCAGTTCTAACCGAGCTGCATTCGCCGATTTGGGGAAGACGATTTCACATTGTTCGGTTTCGTAGCGGCTCCAGAAAAAATAGATAAAGAAGATACCAAAGGAGATTTCCTACAGGTTGATCTGCACAGCGTGTTTTCAGTGTCTGCGCGAGGAAGCGCTGTCGAAAGGGCAGTGTCGATCTCAGTGGCAGTCGTGTCCCCGTAAGTACTTAAGTAGGCTACAGACAGACAGATCTAGATCTAGCGTCTCCCACTCTTGCACTGTGTCTATGCTTACTGTGTGTGTGTATGTGTGACGGAGTGATTGAGTTTGTGTTACTGTTTGTCGATTTCTTACGGGAGCCTTGAAGGCTTCGCCTCTTGTTTCTCCAGGTTTTTAGAGGTCTCAAAATGGGGGTTCCACTGTATCACAATCAAATGGAGGAAGCCAAAGCAAACACACACAAAATGTTTCATAACAGTACAGATATGTATACTTACCAAGGCTTTGCTTGGGAAAGCATCTGCAATCTTTTTGGCTACCCAGTGGTTGGCGAAGATCATGCATTCAGCTATGGTTTCATGGACCTCCAGATGCTGTTAACAATATGTTCAACCCTTTATATTAGTGAACTGCTGAAGTCGTAAAGAATAGAAAAGGCATAAAAAAATATCATATATAGTGTGTGAATGTGTATACATATATACATTGGTTGGTATGTCTAGCTGTGTGTGTGTGTTTATGTGTGGATGTATGAGGAAAATTTGAAGACAGAATTCCCTGCATTATAGCCCCCTGTCCTCCGCAACTTTCATTCTTATTTCTTACAATATATAAATTGAATACAACATACGTACATTACCTACATTCTTATAATGGAAGGGCGCTGGTTCTGTGCGACGCTTAGTTTTCGAGATAGTAGTGACTGACGAAGAACAGGACGTCACATTCCAAATAAGCACGACTATGTTGCAGATGGAAGCCGCTGAGATTGCATTTCTTCGGGAGGTTTCCGCAAAAATAGATATTACGCGATTTGCCCGAAACAGTTGAGAAGCAGACGATCTCTGAGATCTCTGTTCGTCTTGTGATAATGTTATTTTGTATGATAACGATTCACTTGCAAACTAAAGTATACAATTTGGTGTGTCAGTGGTAAATGTAAATAGAAATATGTAATACAGACAAAGCAAACAAATAAACGTGTTTTTCTCGTGAAAATGTTGCGTTGTGCGGGTGTTTGGGTGGCCACGTGATGTACACAAAGCAAAGTGCGGGATGGACTCTGCTCTGTGCTGTAACACTGGCAAGTTCAAAACACGAGAAAAACGATTTCGTTATGCGGGCAGCCACGGGGGATATATGTATTTTTCAAATGGTTGTAAAATAAGTCTTGTATTTATCACCGTACTCAGGCCCTGTTCTTTTTTTCGTCACACCTAAAACCGTTATTTCTTGTGAGCGACGCAGCATATTATTAGATCTTTGATATAAACACAACCTCTTCTGTAATCGAATAACCTACCAATCCCACACCTGAACCCACCCCCCCCCCTCCCCATTCCCCCATACCATTCATACCTCTTTCGGAGTCAGGTCTTCCACCCCTTTGGTTTCTGTCAGCTGGACCTGAACCTCCACACTCTCAAGATCCAAGGCTCCACAGTGGGTCCGCCGGGCCTTCATTGATCGTCCAAGTTCTGTCAGTTTGATCAGCGACCACCGCAGCTCCTTCAGTCTGAAAGACACACATAGGAATTAATGGATGTCTGCATGCTAACAACTCACACATGCTAATGTCACAGACACAGACACAGACACAGACATGCAAGCACACACACACATACACACATGTACACCAGTTGCATGCAAGCATATACATGTGCTTACATAATAATCTTTGCCTCCTAATCACTCACCAAGAACAAACACACAAAACGCCTACCATATTGTGACAGAATCAAAATTAAATTTAAAAACAACTCACACATGTCACAGACACAGACACACGCACATATACACACAGTTGCATGTAAGCATAACCATGCGCTAACATAATAATCATAGCCTCCCAATCGCTCACCAGAAAAATACCCCACACAACCACCATATTGTGACAGAATCTAAATGAAATTGAAAAACAACTCACACTGTGATGTAACAGACACAGACACACACATGTACACAGAGTTGCATGGAAGCATAAACACGCGCTGACATAACAATCATTGCCTCCCTATCGCTCACCACAGGCCTACCATATTGTCACAGAATCAAAATGAAATTGAAAAATGGTAGCTATTTGTGGATGATACCTACTTCTGCGTTAGCTCTTCGCCTGTAACTCCTTGGAACTCTGGGACATTGTCTAAAATATCCTGGTCGCTGCAGCCATTACACACTTCCTGTGCCATCTGCAAAACACAAGAAAGTCAAACTATAATAATGATCAGAGAGCTGGTATTTTGGTTTTTGGTAAGTCTTATTGTCCTTGGGGAATTCCCTCAAGGACATTTTGGCCTGGTATCCCTGGGGATGGCGTGCAACAACAGAATCACACCACCCAATTTAAACAAAATTAAAAAATTCCTGCATGTGTGTATTCATGTTTACGAAGGCCTGAGACTTTCGCTGTGACCTTGGAATCTTAATCATGCGCATGCGTGCACATGGGGGTGTTCAAACACTGAGGAGAGTCTGCACAAAGTTGACTCTGGGAAATAAATCCCATGTAACAAAAAGTGTCAAACAGTTTCCTTTTCATCTTTCTTTCTTTCTTTATTTGGTGTTTAACGTCGTTTTCAACCACGAAAGTTATATCGCGACAGGGAAAGGGGGGGGGAGGGGGAGATGGGATAGAGCCACTTGTTAATTGTTTATTGTTCACAAAAGCACTAATCAAATAATTGCTCCAGGGGCTTGTAACGTAGTAAAGGACTTAACATTTCTTACATACTGCTTGACTAAAATCTTTACAAACATTATATTCTATACAAGAAACACTTAACAAGGGTAAAAGGAGAAACAGAATCCGTTAGTCGCCTCTTACGACATGCTGGGGAGCATCGGGTAAATTCTTCCCCCTAACCCGCGGGGGGTTTCCTTTTAATGTACCTCATAGAAGAGCTTGTACTTGGAGTGAATGATGGTTCTTCCATACCACACGTTGACCACCTCGAACTTCGGTGTCAGCTCCCACATTACACTCACGGCATACCTGTAAAGTCAATGATAAATCATCATTAGCGGAGCAAATATTTTCCAGAGCATGAAGTAAGCTGTTCATGCAAACAGTACAATGGAAACCCCCTCTTAAAGCCATCCTTACCCCCCCCCCCCCCCCCCCCCCCCCCAATTTAGGTCTTCCCCCTTTTAAGCCCTTGCTTTTTCAGATTTACTGTTTATAACCTCTGTAAATGTACCTCCATTTTAAGACGTGATTTTCTCACATTTATGCAGGTCTTAAGGTGGAGAAAGTCACATTTTTCAATTGCTTTGTGCGTCTTTGTTTCTTGACCAGTACTCTTGATTTTGGTACCGTTGTGTTCCTTAGACTCTGCACTTTCCTTTGACATATAAGGCTCACTGTGTATAACTGGATCAAACACGTGATAACTGCTAATGAATAAAGTAATTAGTTTTTACCGATTAACCCTTTCGCTGCGTATGTGCATTCCTGACTGCCAGGGAATATTGGAGTTCGGGGTGTAATAATTCACAAAAAATTCTAGCTCCAAACTGGCAGTAGGTAGGTAAGTAAAACCTATGTTACTTTTAAAGGAAATTGAACCAAGAATCTGTTTATTCATGAGAATGAGGTATCCTTCCAAGCCATTGGCTGCTATTTGTGTGTCAGCAGTGACGTAGCATTTCTGGAAAATCCCGGAACGGAGAAGACGGGTAAACCCGTCCTAAGGCGCTGCAGCTGCACAAGCGCATGACGGGTATACCCGTCATAAGGCAGTCAAGGGGTTAAGGTACATATACAGCGACTAATTGGAACCTGGCAGTGAGGATAGTATCACCGCAACAGTTGGTCTTCATCCTTATGTACCCGTCTACGTATGTTCGGTTTTGATTATCTGCTAGAGGAAGTAGATATCGACAAAATATTAATTATGGCGGCCATTTGCATTTCCTATTTTCCTAAATATGTGCATCCTCTTGCAAATTATTAAAACCAAACATACGTAGACGAGTACATAAGGATGAAGATCAACTGTTGCGGTGATATGATACTATCCTCACTGCCAGGTTCCAATTAGTCGCTGTATGTACCTTAATCGGAAAAAACTAATTACTTTATTCATTAGCGGTTATCATGTGTTTGATCCAGTTATACACAGTGAGCCTGATGTCTAAGGAAAGTGCAGCGTCTTAGGAACACATCGGTACCAAAAGCAAGAGCACTGGTCAAGAAACAAAGATGCACAAAGCAATTCAAAAATGTGACTTTTGTAGGTATTAATTGGCTTAATCTCCACCTGTACTATCAAACAGTAAGAAAGAAATGTATTCTGAACAGTTTTTAGCTCAACACTGTAGCTCAATAGCAAGAAAATCAAAACAGAAACGTAAAGTCGATTCTATTGTTTCGGCAATACAGTGGAACCCCCCTTTTAAGACCAACAATCTGAGAAAATCAGGTCTTAAAAAGGAGGGAGTCTTAAAATGGGGGTAATTTTACAGAGGTTATGAACAGAAAGCCTGAGAAAACAAGGTCTTAAAAAGGAGGGAGTCTTAAAATGGGGGTAATTTTACAGAGGTTATGAACAGAAAGTCTGAGAAAACAAGGTCTTAAAAAGGAGGGAGTCTTAAAATGGGGGTAATTTTACAGAGGTTATGAACAGAAAGTCTGAGAAAACAAGGTCTTAACAAGAAGGGCAAAGCCCATACGACTCACATGCTTGACCTTGCCCTTTACATGACCTTGACCAGGGTCAAGGTCAAATAACTAAACCTAGCAATGACATCATACACTAAGAACTGCTTTACACATTTTTCCTACCAAAATACATGTGACCTTGACCCAAGGTCAAGGTCATCCAAGGTCATGCAACACAAAGCTGTTAATTCAAGACATGGGAAGTACAATGGTGCTTATTGGCTCTTTCTACCATGAGATATGGTCACTTTTAGTGGTTCACTACCTTATTTTGGTCACATTTCATAAGGGTCAAAGTGACCTTGACCTTGATCATATGTGACCAAATAAGTCTCATGATGAAAGCATAACATGTGCCCCACATAATTTTTAAGTTTGAAACAGTTATCTTCCATAGTTCAGGGTCAAGGTCACTTCAAAATATGTATACAATCCAACTTTGAAGAGCTCCTGTGACCTTGACCTTGAAGCAAGGTAAACCAAACTGGTATCAAAAGATGGGGCTTACTTTGCCCTATATATCATATATAGGTGAGGTATTGAATCTCAAAAACTTCAGAGAAAATGGGAAAAATGTGAAAAATAGCTGGCTTTTAGACAACACTTATGGCCCCTGCGACCTTGACCTTGAAGCAAGGTCAAGATGCTATGTATGTTTTTTGGGGCCTTGTCATCATACACCATCTTGCCAAATTTGGTACTGATAGACTGAATAGTGTCCAAGAAATATCCAACGTTAAAGTTTTCCGGACGGACGTCCGGACGGACGTCCGGACGGACGGGGGGGGCGGACGGACGGACGACTCGGGTGAGTACATAGACTCACTTTTGCTTCGCATGTGAGTCAAAAAGGAGGGAGTCTTAAAAGGGGGGTTCCACTGTATCCAGATTTAGCCCGGTGTGTAAGCTTCGTCGTCTAATGAATGAATCACAAAATGTTCACCCTTCTTTCATCATGCGATGTCACTTCCACAACGCTTTATCTGGTCGAGTAAATATATGTGCCATTGTTTTTCATTGCTCAGTGACAAACTGTGACACATGTGAATATGTAGGTATGATTAAATCATGCACATGGAGCATGAAAACCCTAACATGTGCAGCTCATAAACAAACAACTAAATCCAAAGATGGAACAATTCATATGTATAGGTTAGACTGTGTACAAAAATGTCTGGTTTTTTAAAGAAATAAAACGAACAGTTGCAACAGATCAAGGGAGGTAACCATACTTTTGCCTCAAACACATTATGTAATTTTAATTCCGTTGGGAATTGCATTTAAACTTACAAACTCCACTTCTTAGTGCTTAGTGTATGATCGTTCCTGAAGGTTTTTTGGTATTTGTTGTGTTTGCTTTTATATTTTCATGGACCGTTTTCCCCCTACCTCAAGAGTAGAAAGAAGTGAAAATCCCACACACCTGTCCTTCCCACTGATTAGAGAACAAAGATTTGCACTGAGTATCCCGGGCAACATGTCGTAGCGACGATCAGCCAGGTAGATTGTTGTGGATCGTTCCTGAGCCTCTCTGTCGGTCAGGGAACCGGGTTGTACAAAGAAGGTCACGTCAGCTATGTGAACACCCAGTTCCACGTTGCCGTTCTCCAACTCCCTGGAAAGAGATGTCAAAAGAATTAATTGTAAAGTGTTAAGTTTTCTGTACAAAAACTCTTTCTCTATCCTTGTAAAATACCTTGCAAAATACAGATCTCTCTCTCTCTCTCTCTCTCTCTCTCTCTCTCTCTCTCTCTCTCTCTCTCTCTCTCTCTCTCTCTCTCTCTCTCTCTCTCTCTCTCTCTCTCTCTCTCTCTCTCTCTCTCTCTCTCTCTCTCTCTCTGTCTGTGTTTTGTTTTGTCAAAAATTAAATGTTCCATTACCTAAGCATTTTTGTTTTTTTGATTACCTCAGTGAGAGAGTGTCGTCTACATCCTCACAGCCCTTTGGGTCGATACTGAAGACCAGGTGCGAGTGACGAAGATCTCGTCGCTGTTCTTCTTCCTCTGCTGACATCACCCATGGTTCCTCTGAGCTGTCTGTCGGCAGCTCTGCCAGCTGTAGTTACAAAAAATAACACAAGTAACTTCAGAAATGTCGCATCCTGAGAAAAGTTTCATTATAAATGTTGTGATGATTGCTCTCTCTCTCTCACACACACACATGCATGCACGGGCACAAACACACACACACACAAACACACACACACACACACACACACACACACACACACACACACACACACACACCCATGCACACATACACACACATTACTGACGCTTGCACGAACACACACAAACACACACCACACACCGAAACCATCAAATTTTCAATAATTAGCATACACACATTTTCCTGAAGAAGGGAAAAGCGCCATACCAGTGATGATGTGAAAGCAGAGGTAGAGAGTTCATTTTCTGCCAACAGAGCAGCAATCTCTGTTTCCAAGTCTCCAATTGGTCCAAGCGCTTTCACCAGGTGACCGTTGGGATACTGAGAGTCAGACGGCCAGTTGTCTATGCGAACCAAACATCTGGAAAGACACATAATACATGTGGTAGATTATGAACATAACCTTACCAAGCAGCAAAGACAGTCACTCTTTTTTCCCTGTGCCACCTACAAATAGTGACTGTAAAACTGTAATATCATAACAAACAATCGATAAAGACAAAACCCACGAGTCAAGAGGTGAGACACTAAAATATTCTTTGAACATACCATCTTTTCAACATCGTTTCTCTTGCCTGATATACATTTTGAGATATATGTACACAAACAAAACTATATAGATCCATATTTTTTCCAGAACCATTTGAGTTATGACAAAGTTAATAAGCAGTCAATATCTTCAACTCACATTCAGACATAATGTTGCACATAATCATCTTACCTTTGCTCTTTGAGAAGGCTGACTTGGCGGGTGGCAATTCTGATTTTGGGTATCCTGTAGTCCCAGGGTATGACCAGGACTTTGCCACTCTTGTTGCTGTTGGTGTTCCCTTGCTGCACACATCCACATTGCAGTTTCTATTTGGTATTCTGTAGTGCTCAGGTCAGTCTGAGAGAGAGAGAGAGAGAGAGAGAGAGAGAGAGAGAGAGAGAGAGAGAGAGAGAGAGAGAGAGAGTGTGGTGCAGGGGCGGAGCAGTTAAGCCAGAAGGGGGGGGGGGGTGTTACAACCTGGGGTCCAGGGGTAGACCCCTTGTGGGGTACATGGGCAAGGCCCCGTTGGGGGGTGCGGGGGGCAACAGAAGCTGAAGAGTTTTAGCTATTTTATGAACAATTTATGGCTTATCCTTGATTTTAGACATGATCAACTGGTGTCAGCAGCCACTCATTATTTCTTTTAAAGTAAGTATTAATTTTTTTTTTTTTGACAGACAGCCGGGGGAGGGTTCCGGAACCCCTGTAACCCCCCCCCCTCAATCCGTGTGTGCGTGTGCGTGTGCGTGCACGCATGCATATGTGCTTGTATGCGTGTCTGTCTGGGATGCGTGTCAGCTCTCTGTAACTTAACATTTAAATAAAAAGAGATTAAAAAGGCACAATTTTTTGCAGGGAAGTAAAGACACAAAGAAACAAAAAACAAAGCAGAAGACAATGTGAATGGAAAACAGAACTGCCTACCCCTGCTAAAGCTTCAAGTGTAGCAATTAAGACATTTACGGTAAGAGTAGCAAATAGTGTTTAAATGTAGCATTGTCTTAAAGGCACAGTGCAGCTCACAGCCTTCGTTTTGCGTTTTTGTTGCAGCTGAGTGCATTTACAGTTCAAAAATCCTCCCATGGTAGTAAAACAAACCCAAAACTACCCAACGACGACATCTGTGAAGCTCGACAGTTTCTTGTTCACGCGAGTGCATAAATTAACCTAGTTATTTCGTGGTGTTTGGTCTGAGTTCGATTCAACTGAGTGATTCCAGCCTCCATTTTGTTTTAGGCCTAAAAAAAAATAGGTGTGGTTACGGTAACATAGCCCAAAAAAATAGGGTAGGTAGGTCCGGAATTTTTTTTTTTTTTTTTTTCCCCAAAAACCATATTTTTTACGTTATTTTGCAAAAAAAACCAAAAGATTTTTTTTTTTATTTTTTTTTTTTACCATAAATGCCAAAAAAAAGTCTAGGGTCGCGCGAAAAAAATAGGGTCTGTCGGGTTACCGTAAACAGACCTTTTTTTTTTTTTTGGCCTTATACAAACTCATGATGATGTCTGACATAGTTTGCTAGTGACGTGCATGATGTGGTGATCTACCTGATCTAAATTTAGATCCAAAAATAGGTCAAGACCAGCCGGGACCGAGTACAAAATTAATTCGTAAAAAAATCGCAGTTCTTGACTCTTGGGTGCAAGTCAATGAAACTTGGTAGTTCTTCTAACGGATGGCTGCCTGAGGTATGACTAAAAGCCCAAGGGGCTCCGTGCACCTGGATTTGACAAGTTCAGTACCTTTAAATTCAACTGCAGATATAAATACTGAAAGTCATTACGTTAAAATGCCTTACCTCGTTGGGAGAAAGACTTGCGACATAGTCCCTCCACTGTCTCTTCAACACACCTACCACACGGCCAGTTGGTAATCTTTTATCGCCGCTTTCCTTCATCTTCTCTGCTTCATCATCATCATCATTATCTGTGCAACATAATACAACTATTTTCACATGATGCAGAAATAAAATTGTCCGGCAAAAAATAAAGGTAAAGAAACTTATGGCCTAAAAAAAATAGGTGTGGTTACGGTAACCCGACCTACCCTATTTTTAGGGGCCGATCCTATAACTTTTTATTACATTTGTCAAAAAAACAAACAAAACAAAAAAAACGAGTGCAAAAAACGCAATGAAAGCGAAAGCGCCCGAGTCGCACACTTATTTCCCTGTCAAGTAGGTTTAATTTGTACACATTAGAACAAAAAGTTTAAAAAAAAAGTGATTGCCTACCTTCCTACCCTATTTTTGTTGGCTATGTTACCGTAACCACACCTATTTTTACACCCCCGGTATAGGGGTGTGTATAGGATTCGGTCGATGTGTTTGTTTGTGTGTTTGTGTGTTTGTGTTCGCATATAGATCTCAAGAATGAACGGACCGATCGTCACCAAACTTGGTGAACAGGTTCTATACATTCCTGAGACGGTCCTTACAAAAATTCGGACCAGTCAAACACACGGTTAGGGAGTTATTGGTGGATTAAGATTCTACAAGGACTTATAGAGGGACATATTAATGGTCAAAGGGAAATAACCTTCTCAGTTGGTGGCAGTGAGAATGGTAAGGACGGGGGTGTTTTTCCTACCTCGGAGGAATTTCTTGTTTTTTTTGGCCCAACAAGGTTTCATGTGTACAGCTGCCTGAGAGAAAATTCACATCTCTTTTTAAGAAATGGTACATCAAAACTAGGCTAACTCGTACAGTTACTGTAAGTGCAAGTGTAAAAGCTGCCGAAGACAAGAATGCAACCATGTAGATCCAAACATTCAAAAGACAGAGTTATACTTTGTTTTTGGTCCAGATTTGTGCATCTTATATACAGGCATGAGAATTGAAAAAAGTAAAAAAGGCTGAAAATGTGTTATTAATATCAAAGCCGACGGCGCGAAGCGCTAGCCTTATAAGAGGGCTCCGGGGGCATGCCCCCCCAGAAATTTTTTCTACAAAGAACCCAAATTGTGCAATTTGGTGTCATCTGAGCTCCAGGTTTGCCATTAAATTCAGTTTTCAGAACCATTTTTGCCTCCCCCATTTATTTTTTCGGCGGACATTTTTGCTTTTTCGGCGGTACAACAACAAAAATCGGCGGAAAATTGCATTTCGGCCGACAATTCCCATGCCTGTATATACTTAATTGTATCAGATTTGTGAATAACTTGGCCTGTTATAATCAGGACATCTTGCTTTTCATTTGTGATTAAATTCATGAAATTTACATTTCAACCTGCAACACCAATGCACAAGAGTCCTTCTGAACTGGTGCTCACTGCCGCTCCTAAAATTGATGCAATCTGGCGATCCCAAGAATGATCTCTGGATAGCTTTGACAATTCTGGAAATATGCCATTTGGCTGAAAAATTCTCATGCCTGACTCAGGGATAATGTCACAGCATGTTAATTCTGAGTGCCAAACATGCATGGACAGGGGTGTGAGGGTGGAAGGAAGCTCTATACCTTCCACTTCATTTTCCTCTTCGATTTTGACTGCCAGAGATCGCATGCGCCACTGGGACTTGGGAAAGATGTCGACGACCACCTCATCTCCATGGACGGCTCTGTTGCGGTCCTTGGCCCCGACAATCAGAATATCTGCCCCGCTGTCTTCTGTCAGATCAACGCTGGAACAAAATTGACTACATTAAGGAAAGAAATACAACATCAGCAACAACAGTAAAACATGAGCTGAGCACAAGACTAGCCAGTGCTGTTCTTGTCACTAGACAAGAAGAGGAAATCCTCGTACAACTCACCTTTGTCAAAAGTAAGGTGAATCAGCTACATATATGCACACACATACAAACTGCAATCAAGAAAATGAGAATTGTTCGCTATTTACCACAAACTCGAGTAATCAAATGAAGCAGAAAGCAAAAGCCAGCCCCAACATAATGCAAAAATGCTGTCTTTAATATATATCTTTAAAGCGATTAAAGTTTTAAAAAGGAAAACAGAAAAGAGACACATACCCACTACGAGCCACAAAAGCTTCTGTGACAGCATTGAAACGGTTGACATTCAGACGGCCACTAACAAAACGACCAGACTTCAATGCCTCCTCCAGTACTGCTTGAGGTAAGTACCCTCCGAACTGCTTACCTGCAAGTGCAGTCACAGATATTACTCGATTCTGATTTAAATGTGTGAGCTCGTGCACGCACACACACTCACACACATAAAGACAGAATGAGGCAAGAGATGAGCACATGCTAATTTTTACCCATAATATATAGGAAAGAGAGAAAGATTAATAAAGAAACAGAAACAAAACAAGTAACAACAAAAACCATGCGTTTCATTGCAAGAGATTAACAGCCCTATCAATGGGATACCTCTTAAGTCTTATGTTGCTTTTAAATACCCATGGGAACAATTAGCAAAACCTCCATGGATCATGTTGGCTTAAAAGTGTCAGATTCACAATGAAAATAAAATGTGCCAGGTAGCAATATTTTTGTGCACTGACTATTGCATGTCGCAACAATCTGTTATGCTTTCAGTTGATGATGTTGGTTTCATTGATGGAAATGCGATAATCACAGACCCGTGTATTTGATATGTCTGAAAGCCAAGGGTATTCTCTTTACCATGCAAGATTTAAGCATTGGAGAAAAAGAAGCACTTGCATGTCGCCATGAAGAAGAAAATAAGAGTTTTCAAATGCGCAAAAAACAAGCATCAACATAATACCTGAACCTCTCCTCAAATCTGATTTTAAAAAAACATCGTAAGCTATAGAGATTCTGTCACCAATCAATTCAAAACGGCCATATACCTTCCTTGCCAGCAACAGCAGCTTCGGACAATGAAGTATACAGCTCCATTATAGCTGCGTGTCCTTTCCAGAACTCTGCTATATACTGTTTGAAGCTTACAACAAGCACGCCCATCTTCTGGTTCCGATACACATCAGCCTCCTATGATGAGAAAAAATGCATACACAGGCAAGGGTACTGTGAACTCTTATAACCATCAGTAACAAAATCATAATATTAATCACTAAGCAAAGAGAAAATAAAAATAAGCAATGTAGCAGGTTCGGGAATAGATGAAAAATATTTGATGGTGGGAAGATAATAATGATGTGATAGGGACTCACTGGACTATCACTCACTTGTTGAAAAATAAATCAGATATCGCAAATGCAATGAAACTGTGGTCAGGTAAAAGCTAAAATAAACACAATGCTACCCCATCAAAAAATATTTTTAAAAAACAACAATCAATCAATCAATCAATCAATGACGCTTATATCGCGCATATTCCGTGGGTACAGTTCTAGGCGCTCTGCAGTGATGCCGTGTGAGATGAAATTTTATACGGCCAGTAGATTGCAGCCATTTCGGCGCATATTTACCTTTCACGGCCTATTATTCCAAGTCACACGGGTATAGGTAGACAATTATTAACTGTGCCTAAGCAATTTTGCCAGGAAAGACCCTTTTGTCAATCGTGGGATCTTTAACGTGCACACCCAATGTAGTGTACACGGGGGGAGGGTTCGGACACCGAAGAGAGTCTGCACACAAAGTTGACTCTGAAATAAATTTCCGCCGAACCTGGGATCGAACTCACGCTGACAGCGGCCAACTGAATACAAATCCAGCGCGCTACCAACTGAGCTATATCCCCGCCCAATGTGGTCGTTGTGCAACTTTATTCATAGAATTTAATACATACCTCCTCAGTTTGTGTCACCATTACAAGAGGCACCTGCCCTGCTAAGTGGTCAAACAGCCACTCTGCTGCTCTGAACGTTGACCTAGCAACAGAAAATACAAGTACATTTAAGTTATATGACTTCCTTGCATGTTCGAGCATAATGAGTGAGTGCTGAACTCAGATAGAAGCTAGATGTTATCCGATTTGTAGATGTAGCCAATCAGTAATTACCCTTGAAGAAAAGATTCCTCTCTTGCAGTTACAACAGTAATAAAAGTTTACCAAGCAAGCAAGTGGGCAAGCAAGTGAGTAAGCAAGCAAGCAGACAACAAGATGCTAACGAAGCGATATATATACAAATAATCTCACCAAGACTACTATTATTCATAACAAGAAAAAGCAGAGTAATGATTATGTTCTGTCAATTTCTGCTTTCATGCATTTAAAACTAACAGAAAAGAAAAAAAAACACATCTTTGCATTTTCACTAAACAAAATCATAGGGCTCTCTCAAAAATTACAATATATTTGTGCATTGACTTAAAAACCCATGACTCAACTCTTGCGTTACAGACATTTTGAAACACTGCCATTTTCTTTCCGTCTCACAGTCACACAGAATCAATCCCCCAGAAGGTATACAGTGGAACCCCCCTTTTAAGACCCCCCAATTTAAGACTCCCTCCCTTTTAAGACCCTGTTTTCTCAGAATTTCTTTTCATAACCTCTGTAAATGTACCCCCATTTTAAGACTCCCTCCTTATTAAGACCTGATTTTATCAGATTTGTTGATGTCTTAAAAGGGGGTTTCCACTGTACCTCAGTCGCCATTCTGCCACAGACTCCTGTGGTTCCTGCAGACAGTGGGCATATTTCTGGAACTCATTGCAGAACAGGATGCAGCCAGCATCAGGGTCCTGGACAAGACGCCTCAGTCGTGCTGCAAGACGCCGACTGCCTTCGTGCTGCACCTGTCAAGTAAAAACATACATCTAATAAAAAGACCAAAAAATACTGTACTCACATGTTTGACGAAGACGAAACGAATAACAAATCACGACGTTTCGACCACTAGGGTCTTCCTCAGGCACAAAACGCAGAAAAAAGAAGAAGACAGACGACAGAACAGAAAGAAGATTACACATGAGTACAGTATTTTTTGGTCTTTTTATTTCTCTCTCACATGCACAGTCACCATTTATCAGCTTTTGTCGTACACCTAATAAACAAACTCCGGAAATCACCCCTCCTCCTTTGTATCAAAACAAAAATATTTAACACAACAGCAACCAGTTTAGGTAAATTCTTCATCTAATTTTTGTCAGCCTGGTGCTGACTTCATCAGGATGGTAAGGATAAGTTCAAGACTTTGGTATTAATATTCCAATCCACTTTCACCTTTGTATTCAATTTCAAGTATGACTTGATGCCTCAAAGTTGCCATTTTAGCCTATGTGTTTATTCTTGCATGCTTCTATATATATACGACTTGTGTCTGTGTGTGTGTGTGTGTGTGTTCGCGATTCACGGCCAAAGTTCTCGATGGATCTGCTTCAAATTTGGTGGGCATATTCAGGTAGACCCCGGACACAACCTGGTCGATGAGAATTTTCAACACGTGCTCTCAGCGCGCAGCGCTGAACCGATTTTGGTTCCACCTCAGCTACCCGGGCCCCCATACCGACACACCAAAGCCGCTGGACCACATCACAACGCCAAAGTTCTCGGTGGATCTTTTTCAAATTTGGACACCGTATTCAGCTACACCCCGGACACAATATCATCGATGAGATATTTCAACACGTGCTCTCAGCGCGCAGCGCTGAACCGATTTTGGTTTTTGTGTTCATTTCACCATTACAAGTAACTCTTCCTTATCTTCTCCAGTGTGTTGCGTTTATCTCCCTTCCTTCGTGTGGCTTCAATCCATATTCCCGTTTCTAAGTTACTATTTTTAGAATGTCACTGCGCTGTCCAGAACGCTTCCCTTGCACCCGTAAGTTGTTCTTACTGTCAAAGTGAAAAGGTCGAATCAATTTATAGCCACGCGAAAAATACACTCCCACCTATCTCCATATATTTATAGATATAGATATACATATATATATATATTAGGCTTCTCTGTGTGTGTTTGTGTGTGTGTGTGGGCAAAAACCTGTGTATTGTAGAGTTCTGTTTGTGATGTGGTCTAGCGGCTTTTGTCTGTCTGTATGTTCTGGCATTTGAGAAGCCACAACAGATAATAAAGAGCTAAGAAATAAGCTCTAAAAATCTCAAGATGTTCTTACTGTCAAAGTGAAAAGATCGAATCAATTTATAGCCACGCGAAAAATACACTGTCACCTATCTCTATATATTTATAGATATAGATATACATATATATATACGGCTTCTCTGTGTGTGTGTGTGTGTTTGTTTGTGTGTGTGTGTGGGCAAAAACCTGTGTATTGTAGAGTTCTGTTTGTGATGTGGTCTAGCGGTTTCGCCTTCAAAGGTGATTGTGGTGAACCGCCACGCTGTCTGTCTCTGTCTCGCGATTCACCCCGGCGAATTCACCATTCCCAGTAACTCTTCCTTATCTTCTCCAGTGTTTTGCGACTTCGTGTGGCTTCAATCCATATTCCCGTTTCTAAGTTACTATTTTTAGAATGTCACTGCGCTGTCCAGAACGCTTCCCTTGCACCCGTAAGTTGTTCTTACTGTCAAAGTGAAAAGGTCGAATCAATTTATAGCCACGCGAAAAATACACTGTCACCTATCTCTATATATTTATAGATATACATATACATATATATACGGCTTCTCTGTGTGTGTGTGTGTTTGTGTGTGTGTGTGGGCAAAAACCTGTGTATTGTAGAGTTCTGTTTGTGATGTGGTCTAGCGGTTTTTGTCTGTCTGTATGTTCTGGCATTTGAGAAGCCACAACAGATAATATAGGGCTAAGAAATAAGCTCTAAAATTCTCAAACCCGTTTGACAGGACTTCGCCTTCAAAGGTGATTGTGGTGAACCGCCACGCTGTCTGTCTCTGTCTCCTCTAGTCTATATATATATACGACTTGTGTCTGTGTGTGTGCGTATTCGCCATGCACGGCCAAAGTTCTCGATGGATCTGCTTCAAATTTGGTGTCCATATTCAGACACACCCCGGACAAAATCTGGTCGATGAGATATTTCAATACGTACTCTCAGCGCGCAGCGCAAACCGATTTTGTTTTTTTTGGGGGGATCAACTACCATAACTCTTCCTTATCTTCTTCATGTCTTCAGCATTTACCTCCCTTCCTTCGCTACGCTACGCGGTGTCCAGAATGCTTTCCTTGGTACCCGTAATTGTCCTCACTGTAAAAGTGCAAAGGTCGAATCAATTTTTAGCCACGCAAAAAATACACTGTCATCTATCTCTATATATCTATACATATAGATATATATATATACGGCTTCTCTGTGTGTGTGTGTTTGTGTGGAAAATACCTGTGGATTCTAGAGTTCTGTTTGTGATATGGTCTGGCTGCTTTTGCTGTGTCGGTATGTTCTGACCTTCCTCTGAGAAGCCATAACAGATTAAAAAGGGCATAGAGATAAGCTCTAAATATCTCAAACCTGTTTGAGTGGACTTCGCCTCCGAAGGTGATTGTGGAGTTTCGGCACTCGGTTACGGCCCGCGGATATTCCCATTCCGTTACTATTTTTAGAAGGTCACTACACTGTCCAGAACACTGTCCTTGCACCCCTAAATTGTCCTCACTGTAAAAGTGCAAAGGTCGAATCAATTTATAGCCACGCGAAAATTACACTGTCATCTATCTCTATATATAGATATATATATATACGGCTTCTCTGTGTGTGTGTGTGTGTGTTTGTGTGTGTGTGTGGAAAACACCTGTGGATTCTAGAGTTCTGTTTGTGATGTGGTCTGGCTGCTTTTGCTGTGTCGGTATGTTCTGACCTTCCTCTGAGAAGCCATAACAGATTTAAAAGGGCATAGAGATAAGCTCTAAATATCTCAAACCTGTTTGAGTGGACTTCGCCTCCAAAGGTGATTGTGGAGTTTCGGCACTCGGTTACATTCGTCGTCGACAATGATGGAACACGACATGATATGAGCAGGAATGGCAATATGGCCTCTGAATCATTTTAGAGAATCTGGGTAGGACCTAAGCTTGGCGGGTCCATGGTTCGGACCCGGCGAAGCCGGCGTACGGTGCGCCACTCAAGCCGGGTATTCGGCTCTACTTCTTCCCGGCGAAGCCGGCTACCCGGCAAAGCGGGTATTCATCTAGTGTTTGTATATATGTCTAAGAACAGTAGACGATGTTGGAAAATATCTGTCCAGTTTGTATGAGGGAATACTCTTGCTTTAATTGAGGCAAGCTTTCAACGTGTACTCCTTGTCCACGTGCTTTAGACACACCACTCACTTGTGACTGGCCTATAATGTCATGTACTCAATAACACACAATTGACTCAATAAAACCAAGAGTTTTCACTCTTTCACAAACCATACAAACCTGAGTTATTTTTTTAACATTGTCTATTCTTAGACACATGTACAAACAAGCATGCAAGAATAAACACATCTGCTAACATGGCAACTTTGAGACATGAAGTTATTCTTGGATACAAAGTTGAATAAGGGGGTAAGGGTAGTGCACTCCTTTGTTACATGGCTCAAAACCTGATGTGATCTTGAAATAAGACAAGGGTAAATCAAGAAATATTCCTGAGTGAAGATCACCAAAGTCTACAAATGTGTCAAGCGTCAATGCTCAAGCCATGAGAACATCTAAACAAAATGTTTATCTTATTCAAGCATTGTACACACACTCAAACACATTTACCCCCCCCCCTCCCCTCACCAAAACACACACTAACACTATATATGCCCACACACACAATCTCTCTCTCCTTGGCTTAAGCCTACATTCTGACTGTACTCACACAATGTGCGGCTGTCTGTGTGAAGACCACACCTTGCATTTCAGTAAGTTCAAACAGCTCCAAATAGTCTTTGGCAATCCGACACTCAGGAACAATATAGTGACTGGCACCATTGGGCAGCAAAGCATCTTGCGTAAATAAACAAAAGTCACATGTCATTTAATTTTCAAAATATGTTAAATGTAACTGACGTCATTGATTCGCCCTATATTTTGCATTATACTACAGTCTTTCACATAGTATCTGCATCACTCAACAGTCTAGCTGACAACTATGAAGAATATCAGTGAATACATTTGTTTTGGTTTTGTTTGTCAGCTCCAAATGCCATGCACTCTGGGACTTCTTGTGAAATAGCTCACATTTTCAGCTTACATTTTCAAGCATGACTTGACTCAAGTAGTCTTGTATTTCCTACAACTTTTGTTGAAATAGCTTACATTTTCAGCTTACATTTTCAAGCATGACTTGACTCAAGCAGTCTTGTATTTCCTACAACTTTTGTTTTACAACCAGAATCTCAGATCATAATATAAGCATGTTTTGAGCAGCAAGGTATTCAGAGGAACACCTCTTTTAACTAACTTAAGACCCCCGGATTTAATATTTCCCCCATCTTCCATTTTAACTTTTTAAACTCAGTCCTTGGTTTTTCATAGTTTCTGTTCATACACAACCTTTGTAAATTTACCTCCATTTCAAAATTCCTTCCTTTTCAAGGCCTGATTATCTCAGATATGTGGGGGTCTCATAAGGGGGTTCTACTGTACCAGAAAGGCAAAAGGCAATACCAGAGTCATTCCTGCAGCCAGCAAGACACATGGGACTGAAGCAAGGCACATCAGGACGCAGGTAAACCTCTCTAACAACTTTCAGAGGGCGCCCTTGTCCACTGCGCAGACTCAAGCACCGCTCAGCCCGCTCCTCCCACGTCTGCTGCTCCGTCATTCTTTTCCACTTATTTCAGCGAAAGTAAACTGTCAGGGTACTGCACACTGCAAAAATCCAGGGATCAGGTATAAGTATTAAGTTAAGGTACAGTATGCGCAATTAAAGTTGCCTTTACCCACATATATCTATATATATAATACGACTTGTGTCTGTCTGTCTGTGTGTGTCTGTGTGTGTGTGTGTGTGTGTGTGTGTGTGTGTGTGTGTGTGTGTGTGTGTGTGTGTGTGTGTGTGTGTGTGTGTGTGTGTGTTCGCGATGCACGGCCAAAGTTCTCGATGGATCTGCTTCAAATTTGGTGGGCATATTCAGGTAGACCCCGGACACAACCTGGTCGATGATAATTTTCAACACGTGCTCTCAGCGCGCAGCGCTGAACCGATTTTGGTTTTTCTGTTCATCTTCCCAGATCCATTCCCAGTAACTCTTCCTTATCTTCTCCAGTGTTTTGCGTTTATCTCCCTTCCTTCGTGTGGCGTCAATCCATATTCCCGTTACTATTTTTAGAAGGTCACTGTCCACAACGCTCAATCCATATTCCCGTTACTATTTTTAGAAGTTTTCCTTCGTGTGGCGTCAATCGCGTACGGTGCGCCACTCACCCGACAAAGCCGGCGTACGGTGCGCCACTCACCCGGCGGTGTCTTGACTGAAATACAAGCCATATAAAAACAAAAACACTCGTGTTGTAACCTCTCAATATATAATGCATGCTGTCACAATATCAGGACAAACACACTGTTCATACCTCCTGGATAAAATTGTGTACACTTTAATACCTCAGATTCAGAATCTTGACATGGCTATATGTTTACGTGAACTTTACTGGAACACTGGTTGCATGATCAATGCAAAAAAGGCTAAAAAATAGTAAAATTAAGGCATGACAACTGACACTGACAGCTTAAATAAACCCACGATACTTCAGTTTTAGACCCATTTTAGCGTATCACCAACTCATGTCCCTACCACTGTAATAGAAACAGTTTCTGTGAGAACGTAAACTCCCCCTTTAGTTTTTAGTTTTAGACCCTGAAATCGGGCGCCACGGCAAATAGCGAAAAGCAATAGCTTGCCTACCAACCCACCACTGTTTTGATACTATCCACTTTATCTTTCTAGGGAAATTACTAATTAGGCGCACCAACCAAAATGAGGATCGTTGCCCTGAAAAGGGATTTCCTCACGAACGTGAAGAAGAAGAAGTAAAGCCGGATCTTCAGCTAAAACAAAAGAAGCTTTAGGACCTTCACTGCATACGGCTTTATGTAGATTGTCTAAAAGCTAAGATCTTGATATTATCGCTTGATTTGAAGTGGATCCTTTGCTAGCCCAATCGTCTGCGCTCTCAGCTGGGTCTGCTTTCTTTTCGGACACTGCCTGAAAATTTATCGAGAGTGACGTCCCTTGCTAGACACGACCACAGGCGCCCAACCGGGCGCTCTCTGCTTCTACCCTCTTTGGGCGCTCTTGTAGTCAGGCCCACTGTGTTACTAGATCACAAGAAAGGAAGTATATAGCGTGTTCCGGCCCATCTCCAGCAAATGTAAACCAGCACTCGGATCTGCCTCAAACTTTGGCACCTATTTCCTCATCCATTTTTTGCTTAGCAGGCAAAATCACGTTCTGATCTGTTTATAAAATGAAATAATTATTGTTGAAAACTGACCGTCGGATTGCAGTTTTTCGTCGAAGAAACTGTATGAAAAGAAATTTGAATGGGGAACTACTCTTGTCGCCAGACACAGTATGAGAGTTACTTGCCTTGGAACTTGCTTGCTGGGTGATCGTTAGATTCGAGTCAAGTCAAAAAACAACCGAACTCATTGTTTTTATATGGAGATTCATAATTATGTTCAAGTTTGTATGTGATAGTTTAAATGCGGTACGTTCGGTTTTTTGGGGTTTTTTACAAGAATTTATATCGCGCACATATCTCACAGGCATGGGAATTGTCCGCCGAAAGGCAAATTTCCGCCGAAATATTTTTTTGTTCCGCCGAAAAAGCAAACTGAGTGTCCACCGAAAAAACAAGAAATTCCTCCGATAGGAAAAACACCCCCGTTGGTCAAAGGGAAATAACCATTCTCACTGCACCCATTCTCACTGCCACCAACTGAGAAGGTTATTTCCCTTTGACCATGAATATGTTTCTGTATAAATCCTTGTAGAATCTTAATCCAGCAATAACTCCCTAACCGTGTGTTTGACTGGTCCCAATTTTTGTAAGGACCGTCTCAGGAATGTATAGAACCTGTTCACCAAGTTTGGTGACGATCGGTCCGTTCATTCTTGAGATCTATATGCGAACACAAACACACAAACAAACAAACAAACAAACACATCGAGTGAAACCTATACACACCGGGGGTGTAATAAATGGGGGAGGCAAAAATGGTTCTAAAAACTGAATTTAATGGCAAACTTGGAGCTCAGATGACACCGAATTGCACCATTTCGGTTCTTAGAAGAGAAACAATTTCCGGGGGGGGGGGGGGAGGGGCATGCCCCCGGACCCCCCTAGTAAGGTAAGGCGATTCGCGCCGTCGACTTAGCTATTACTTACAGATTTTCAGCCTTTTTTACTTCTTTCAATTCCCATGCCTGATCTCACCACGTAAGGCGACTCAAGGCGCATGTTTTCTTTGCTCCAGAGATGTATATTTCGTACATTAGAGCGTTCGAAACTTTTCAGTCGCAAAAGTAGTGCCGACACAGAACAGCTTTTCAACCCATGCGCTATCGAGGATTCAGGCTGTTGCTGGCTCGTTATTTGTTTGGTTGCTGGATGTTTATCGAAAAATAACTAGCTCTACAAGTTTACAGAGGTAAAGAAGCAGAGGGGGGAATAAATAGTTTTATTGTGCTTGGTCGACTTTGAAAATATGCTCAAAATGAAGAATTCCGTTGTTTGGTAATCAGGCTTTAAATGTACACAAAAGCCCGTGGCAGAAAAGAGAACACCATATCGAGTTTTGAACACCATATCGAGTTTTGAACAGGCAAATGACCTCCGTAACACGTGACGCTATAACTCCTGTGTCTCTGTCACAAGCAGCGGTAATTATTTCGTATTATATGCAATCATTGCAAGCGCCTGTTTTTGTGCTGTCGTTTACCTGCCCGGTGAGACGACTAGCACTCGTAGTTTTCGTGCGGCACGGTTTTCTCTAAATTCTAGTGAAACAGGTGTATCTCAGGTGTGCTGTAGTGAGCTATATATTCAGTTGAGTGTAATTACACCCCCGGTATAGGGGTGTGTATAGGTTTCGGTCGATGTGTTTGTTTGTGTGTTTGTGTGTTTGTGTTCGCATATAGATCTCAAGAATGAACGGACCGATCGTCACCAAACTTGGTGAACAGGTTCTATACATTCCTGAGACGGTCCTTACAAAAATTGGGACCAGTCAAACACACGGTTAGGGACTTATTGGTGGATTAAAATTATACAAGGACTTATAGAGGGACATCTTAATGGTCAAAGGGAAATAACCATTCTCACTCAGTCACTGCCACCAACTGAGAAGGTTATTTCCCTTTGACGGGGGTGTTTTTCCTACCTCGGAGGAATTTCTTGTTCTTGTTGTAGCCGTTTAAAGGGCTGGTAGTCTGCGTTCCAGACTGGAATCCGTTCTTCAATTGAACGTTACTTTTGCTTCCACAGAGCAAAAGGGAGCTGTCTTCATTGACAGGGGAATTTCGTGTATATATGCTTTCATGCAACCAGGATGTGGTGCGTAATTCTTTTCTATTGTTTTATGTGTAGTTTAGGCTGCTTGCGTGGTACATGTTTGTTGTTTCGTGTCTGTGCGTTTCCTATATGTTCAGGCTAGTTAGTCAGGTATTTCGTTTAAAGAAGGTTAGTTTTATTAGTATTGTTAGTTATGTTAGTTATCAATTTTGAATATGGTCTGTGCATTATGATAACTTGTGTATGTAACAAGACTTAAAGCTATTTTCGTCTTGTTACATGGTTGCATAACTTCTGCCAATTATTAAACATGTAATGAATTGGTAGAACGTTCATAACATATGAAGTATTTGTGCGAGTGTGTGAGAGTCATAGAGGCTTTGTCCATTCTTTCCTGCATTGGGTTTGATATATGGGAACGGATAAGCGATGTGAGTTAACCATGGACTAAGCGCAGTGTTAACCATTTCAGGTTGCGGTTTCTTCTTGAGGAGTGATGGAGATGATCCGCCAGCCCAGTCAAGCTAACTCATTCTACTGCTGAGGGCTGCTATGGACTCGCTTCGCATGGAACTCGTTCTACTGCTGAGGGCTGCTATGGACTCGCTTCGCATGGAACTCGTTCTACTGCTGAGGGCTGCTATGGACTCATTTCGCCAGGAACTCATTCTGCGTTCGTGACGTCATTCGTCTTCGAGGCATCTACACCCAGGATCTCGCTTCACTTCAAGTCACTGTCAGACCTGCTGGATGGTAACTTTTCCGCTAAATCCGTCCCTAAAGATAACTCATGCAGGAAGTGTAATTTCAGTGTAAGATGGTTGATAGCAAGAGGGTGTGTTTGCGAGATGGAGATTTGATGTGAGTGAATGAGAGTAATTAGAGTATAATCGTTAATTATCTTTGGCAAGGGATTGGGTTTATTTGATGTGTAAATGTGAGTTTTGTGTATGTTGTTTTGTTCAAGAAATGTATAAACTTCATTTACTGGGTTTTGTACATTTTACAGTTTGAGAGAGCGAAAATTCTGTGAGTTTGTGGATGACAGACTGCGCATATATATGTGTGTGTGTGCATATGTGTGTGTGACAGTCTCTAAGCACTTTATCAGTTTGCTTCTGCATGACGTCAGGGATTCACTTTGGAAGAGGTATTCAGAGACTCCTCTTCAATTTGAATACTCCGACCTCGGTGACACAAGAGTTTAAAGCGAGGAGGAATAATATGTGTTTTTTTTCTTATTTCGTTTTGTTCTTGAGGCAAATTCGTGCCTCTTTTCTTTCGAAACAAACATATTATGCTCAAATAAAGTTGGACGCGGATTCAAAGCGACAGAGCTGTCAAGACGTTTGAGGTAGACGGCACGCAATGTGGAATAACCAGAATACTCCATGGCATCCTGTGTAATAACAGGAATATGATACGCTCGTTGTTTTTGAGTCACTTGAGAAAAAGTGACTCTATGTAATCGGTCAGTGTTAGTCTGTCCGGCCGGCCGTCCGGCCGGCCGGCCGTCCGTAGACACCACCTTAACGTTGGACTTTTCTCGGAAACTATCAAAGCGATCCGGCTCATATTTTGTTTAGTCGTGACCTCCAATGACCTCTACACTTTAACGATGGTTTCGTTGACCTTTGACCTTTTTCAAGGTCACAGGTCAGCGTCAAAGGAAAAATTAGACATTTTATATCTTTGACAAAGTTCATCGGATGTGATTGAAACTTTGTAGGATTATTCTTTACATCAAAGTATTTACATCTGTAGCCTTTTACGAACGTTATCAGAAAAACAAGGGAGATAACTAGCCTTTTCTGTTCGGCAACACACAACTTAACGTTGGGCTTTTCTCGGAAACTATAAAAGTGACCGGGCTCAAATTTTATGTGAACGTGACTCCCAGTGACCTCTACACTTTGACGTCTGCTTTGGTGACCTTTGACCTTTTTCAAGGTCACAGGTATGTCTTGAAGGAAAAAAATTGAAATATCATATCTCTGAAACTATTCATCGGATTTGATTCAAACTTTATAGGATTATTCTTTACATCAAATTATTTACATCTGTATTGTGTTGTGAATAGCAATTTCTTCCTGTCCATCTGATGCCTCATATAATATTCAGAACTGCGAAAGTGACTCGATCGAGCGTTTGCTCTTCTTGTTTGTTTCAGTGTGTGTGTTTTTATTTACCAAATATTAAAAAGCTCACTTTCGCTCGCATTTCCATATATATATATAAACAAAACTCGTGTAAACCTGGTTTTACACAGCAAGTCATGTAGTATTCTCTATGACTTCGAGCACACTGCACAACAAAAAGCCAATATGATACCAGTACTGTTTTCCTTGAACAAATACATTTTAAAACACAGTGGAAAGAATTTCTTTGTTTCATGATATTACTCAAGACTGATCGTATTTAAAAAAGAGAGAATAGAAAACTTCAAACTCGCAATACATATCACTGCCTAAAATCCCCTAGTCTAATATAGATATGGAAAAAACAATATTCTATCCTGGACGAAAGATCTCCTAAAGCAAAACATGTGACTCCAGTGCTTTGAACAACTGCTGCTCCTTGGCCTTCCTCCTCCGCTCCAGCACCATGTTCAGGTTGTAGAGAAACGGGTTCAGCGCCGAGTTGAGCGGCAGCACCAGGATGGCCATGGCCACGTTGAGCTCACCAGGGATAGGAACATCACCAGACGCCAGCAGACCCAGCAAGCCGATGGGAAACCAGCACAGAAAGTCGGACACAGCGATGGTGATCAAGCGACGGGCAATGTTGACGTCTTGGTCTTTCCTCACCGAGTCTGTCCCTAAGCTCATCCTGTTGGCCCTGATGGAACTGTAGATGAAGATCTGCCCAGCAGCAATCAGCAGAAATAGGACAAAGTTGAGAACGATCATGATACCAAAGGAATAAGTGCGACCGGCAAAGCCAGTCCTGGTGATGGGCAGGGGGATGCAGATGCCTGTCTGACTGTAGAACTCCCAGTGTTGGGTGAGGGGCACAGCCGCCAACATCATCCCAACCAGCCACGTCACTGCACACGTCACGTGGGCCGTTGTGTTGCTGAAGTGTAAACCGCTGAGAGGAAAGCGCAGAACTAGGAACCGATCCAGGGTGATAAAACACACGATGAAGGCAGAGACTTCACTAGACAGAAGAGAGAGAAATCCAGCCACCTTGCACGCTGCGCTGTTTCTCCAGTAGATGTCCTCCCACAAGTAGATACCTCGGTAAAGGTGGTCAGCAAGCCCGATAATGGCCAGGTACACCCCCATGACAAAGTCCGACACACACAGATGGAACACAAATACACCAAAGCCTGACTTGCTTCCAGTCTTCCAAACGAAAATTCTGGCAAAGAAGCTGCCGAGATTCCCTAGGACAGAGAAAGCAGAGAAGACTGCCAGTGCCACTCGGTACAGATCAGACCTCAGCAGTGACTCGCAGGAGGATACCTCATCAAAGGGAGCTCTGCAGTTGTTCAGACTGAAGCCAGCTGGTAAAGTGGCCGAGCAGCACAGCTTGTAGTTATCTGCATATAATTGCTGAAGATGCTCCTGGTCTTTTAACACATCCTTCTGGATGTATATCAAGGGGCAACCACGAATGTCCAACACTTTCAACATGTTCAACGCCCGGAACGTTCCTGTGACTCTTTGGATTCCATTGTGGGAGAGGTTAAGAAAGGACAAGTCTGGAAATATCTTCAAGACATCTGTGTTAAATTCTCGCATAAAAATGCGAGAAAAGTCTAGACTGGATAACAGAAAGGGAAATCTCAAGGATACATTGCTATCGACTGATAGCAATACGATCAGTGGGTTACCTGCCAAACTCAACTCACGAAGATTGGGAAAGAACGTTAGGTCTGTAGTGGTAATGTTACGAATGTTGTTGTCACTGAGATCCAGACTGCGTAGATTGGGCAGTGTGACGGCTGCTAGTTGAGACAGACCACACCTGGCAAGGCTTACGTGAACCAACATCAGGTTTTGTGTCAGATTGAGTAAAGTTAGACCGCTCTCCCTGGCGTCAAGATAGCGAAGGTCTGTGAAAGTATACACAGGGAAATCCCGTGGACACATGAACACCAGCCCGAGGCACGTGCAATTTGTCGGGCAGGTCAGGTGACAGTAAAGCTCGTCGTCGTACAGCGGGCACTGCTTCAGTCCGTCACACACGTGCAGAGCGTGCAGGCAGATGGTGGAACCTCTACACCTGTACAGCCCGGGACAGGTGTAGGAGCTGCAATCCTTCTCATCCTCCCCATTCGGACAGTCCGTGACGCCATTACACCGGACAAACACGGGCAAACAGAACCCGTCCCCCGGACACTGAAAGTGGGTCTCTGGACAATACGGAACTCCGACGGGATTGGTTGGAAGCGGTGTCATGGTGACGCTGATTCTCGACTCTGATGTTGGATCCAGATGAACCACGGCAGGAGGAGGAAGTGAAGAATACAGGCCAGTGGCATCCGTGTGTACTATGCTATTCACACAACCGAGCTGGTCTATTCCGTTAAAACAGTCGCTCTGACCATCACACCACTGGTCCAGTCTGATACACTGCAATGTTTCACATGACCACTTTGCAGTTATTCGGATTTATCGTTTTTCTGTTTAACTTTAATTACCACAAACAGAATCGCTACAACGCATGGTATCGAACGATTAAGGCGGGGTTCACGAAAAAAAAGCAACCTATAAAAATGCTATAATACATGTAACTTCTGCATCTGTTCAACGAATTACTTCATATTGAGTGCATTAACTTCAGCTTATGCATGATCAGTATAACAAATGTCAAGTTCGTAGGTCAAATCAGTGTTGTTCCCAGACACAGAGGAGAATAGGTCATTTGGACCTGGATTCAAGATCTATATCAGTAAAAAAAAATAAATAAAAATAAAAAATTAAAAAATGTGTCAGCAGACATCCCTTTTGTCAAACTAAAGAATACAACACTCAGAACAATGCATTAGCAGAAGTTAATGTACGCTAAATATGAAGTAATTTTATCAACATGTGTAAAAGTTGTTGGCATTCTAGGAGTGGAGTTTTTTTGTAGGTCACCCTGTACACAAACAAGAGAAGTAACTCAGTGGAAGTAACCCAACCTAACCCTCACGAAGAGTGCACTTTCTTGGCCTATTTTACGGCATTGAATTAAACTGTTAAAACAATTGCTTTTGCAAAGTAAAGGCAATCCTCCTGCGATCTAGCATTCATTTGTACCGCAGAGTCTTATGGTATAACTTCGGAAGCAAAGGCAAAACAAGGAGGAGGTCTTGGGACATATGATTATATGTGTTCTGCGCGTTCTTAGAATCCGGTTTCATTCTAGAATGGACCGGGTCCAGGTTGGAATTCTAACCCTGCGCAAGTACAGGGGTGCCATTCTAGAATGAAACCCTTGTTGCTGGTCCATTCTGAGGAAAGTTGACATGCGTGAAGCAAGGGGGCCGTAATGTTTGTAGGTAAGACAGAGTTGTCTTCCCTTGAATTATCTCCACCTGCACCTTCCCTTTGATAAAATGGGGCTGATTTGTCTACCCCTGAAAAAATCCTTTGGCGATCTTGCGATGTCATGTCATGTCAAGAAAGTTGACACTCCTGAGTACGCAATAAACAAAGGCAGACCATAGCAAGGGGGACTACCAGGGCGGTAATGTTTGCAGGGCAGTTGTTTTTGTGATGAGAGCCGGTTCGGCCGCTTGCAATGTCAGCGCTGTCTCCCTCTCGGAAATGTCCGTTTTTTTGACAATTTTTTTGACAGACAGACAGACAGACAGACGGTCAGACCGACTAACCGACAGACAGACCAACAGAAGGACAGAGTGAGTTATAGAGCTGTTGTCACAGGTTTAAAAAAAAAAGTTGACATTAACAAAAACAGAAATCAACAACTTTTGTCTGGTTTTATAATATTATGGGAAAACATTGAAAGCAATTCATAGTAGTAGTACTACCACAACAAATACTCTCAAAGGGGAATTCCATGCCTAAAAGTTTGACAGTTTTTATTTAATCTATCAGAATCCCTGCTTCCAAACTGTGATATGCCCACGTTTCAAACTCTTCATGTATATGAATAAGATTAAAAGTTACAAGCGAGATCGGCAAAACACTGTCAGTCCGAAAATTTCCGTTCGTAGCGATCAGTGCTGAGTGTCTCTCAAAATCGTAATCACTTTCAGAACATCACAATCCCAATTCCCGATGTCTTTGAGTAAAGTGTAAAAAACCCGAAAAAAACACCCAACCAAACACACAAAAAACAAAAACAAACAGAAAATCCAGTTACAAGCGAGATCTGCAAAACACTGTCAGTCCGGAAATTTCCGTTCGTAGCGATCAGTGCTGAGTGTCTCTCAAAATCGTAATCACTTTCAGAACATCACAATCCCAATTCACGATGTCTTTGAGTAAAGTGTAAAAAACCCGAGAGAAAAAAACCCAACCAAACACACAAAAAACAAAAACAAACAGAAAATCCACATTTGTGGCTTTGGCTGTGTGATAGTCTAACTGAAATGACTATTCCAACTTGGACCCAAATTCCAACCTTGCGCACGGCCGATTCTAGAATGGACCAGCAACAAGGGTTTCATTCTAGAATGGCACCCCTGTACTTGCGCAGGGTTAGAATTCCAACCTGGACCCGGTCCATTCTAGAATGAAACCGGATTCTAAGAACGCGCAGAACATATGCACACTGGATTTTTCGGTTGAAACACTGTGCACCAACCCCACCCCAACCCAACAAACTGAGACTAAACTAAGGATACCAGGGTTTCTGGGATCAGAAAATCATAACACCCCTCCTACCTCATAGTAATTTCAGAAATGATTCGGTTAACAATTTCAGAAATCGCTCTGTTGTAAATCCACTCACAGAAAGCCAAAGCAAGCAGAGAGAGGGCGCACATAACACATAAGATCAGATACACATTTAGAAACAGCACCTGTTTGCTGGATCCACACTGTAGAGGCGTGCTTCCTGAACAAGGTTGAAACTGACAGAAATCTTCATCAGAGTTGTCGCTGCATTCCTGGCGATGATCACACAGCAAAGTGTAAGGTACCTGCTGCACCCCGTTGTCACAGGTGAAACTTGGAATTTCTTCCTGGACAGGTTTTTTAATTGCCGTGAAGTTGTCGCTGAGGTACACCTGTAAAGACGGACTCTGGCAGGGCAAAAATGGAAACGTGACGTGTTCGTCTTGGCATGCCAGCACTGGTAATGGGAAATCTTGGTTTTTGGGGGGAACCATTTCGATTTTCAGAAACGGCTCGTGTTCTTTGGACGATCCAACTTCACATAAAGGCTGAAAGGCGATGCCAGTGGGATATCGACAGTGCACGTCAAGATAGATATGTTCATAGTTGTGTCTCGAACCGAATCTGCCGCAGAGGTATCGAAGTGAGTCGGTGTCCATGAGGTAGGAGGGATGATAGGCCACAGTGTTGTCAATCCACATTCCAATAAACCCGTAGCTGAAATACCAGAAAGTAGCTGAAATACCAGAACGTAGCTGAAATACCAGAACGTATACGGATGTTTCTACCACACTGAAAGCTCTGCATTTCACGAAAAAGATAATCCGCGGCCGAGACTGAAAGAGCTGACATTCTCGAGCAAAACGTAGCGGCCCGTATTTGCTTGAAGTGACAAGCTAGCATAGCGCAGAAGCGTATAGCGCTTTTACAGGAAAGCGCGCTTTGGCTGTATTCTTTTTACATTCAGTCAAGTTTTGACTAAATGTTTTAACGTAGAGGGGGGAATCGAGACGAGGGTCGTGGTGAATGTGCGTGTGTGTGTGTGTCTGTCTGTGTGTGTGTGTGTGTGTGTGTGTGTGTGTGTGTGTGTGTGTGTGTGTGTGTGTGTGTGCGTGCGTGTAGAGCGATTCAGACCAAACTACTGGACCGATCTTTATGAAATTTGACATGAGAGTTCCTGGCTATGATATCCCCATACGTTTTTTCTCATTTTTTTTTTTATAGATGTCTTTGATGACGTCATATCCGGCGCGCTTTTCGTGAAAGTTGAGGCGGACTGTCACGCCCTCATTTTTTAACCAAATTGGTTGAAATTTTGGTCAAGTAATGTTCGACAAAGCCCGGACTTCGGTATTGCATTTCAGCTTGGTGGCTTAAAAACTAATGAGTGAGTTTGGTCATTAAAAATCGGAAACTTGTAATTAAAATTATTTTTTTATTAAACGATCCAAAAACAATTTCATCTTATTCCTCGTCATTTTCTGATTCCAAAAACATATACATATGTTATATTTGGATTAAAAACAAGCTCTGAAAATTAAAAATATAAAAATTATGATCAAAATTAAATTTCCGAAATCGTTTTAAAAACTATTTCATCTTATTTCTTGTCGGTTCCTGATTCCAAAAACATATAGATATGATATGTTTGGATTAAAAACACGCTCAGAAACTTAAAACGAAGAGAGGTACAGTAACTTGAAGCGTGCTATGAAGCACAGCGCAACCGCTGCCGCGCCAAACAGGCTCGTCACTTTCACTGCCTTTTGCACTTGCGGCGGACTACGTTCAGTTTCATTCTGTGAGTTCGACAGCTACTTGACTAAATGTTATATTTTCGCCTTACGCGACTTGTTTCTTCTTTACTTTGTGAGCTTGTTTTTAATCCAAACAGAACATTTCTAATTGATTTTAAATCAGGTAATGATAAAAAATAAAATGAAACCATTTTTGGATCGAATACTAACATTTGGATTTTATTCAAAATGTTGAGATTTTAATCACCAAACTCATTAATTAATTATTAAGCTTCCACGTAGAAATACAATCCCATAGGCCGGGCTTCGTTGAAGATTGCTTGACCAAATTTCAATCAATTTGATAAAATATATAACAAGTCGCGTAAGGCGAAAATACAACATTTAGTCAAGTAGCTGTCGAACTCACAGAATGAAACTGAACGCAATGCAACGCAGCAAGACCGTATACTCGTAGCATCGTCAGTCCACCGCTCACGGCATAGGCAGTGAAATTGACAAGAAGAGCGGGGTAGTAGTTGCGCTGGGAAGGATAGCACGCTTTTCTGTACCTCTCTTCGTTTTAACTTTCTGAGCGTGTTTTTAATCCAAACATATCATATCTATATGTTTTTGGAATCAGGAACCGACAAGGAATAAGATGAAAGTGTTTTTAAATTGATTTGGAAAATTTTATTTTGATAATAATTTTTATATATTTAATTTTCAGAGCTTGTTTTTAATCCGAATATAACATATTTATATGTTTTTGGAATCAGCAAATGATGGAAAATAAGATAAACGTAAATTTGGATCGTTTTATAAAAATCATATTTATTTTACAATTTTCAGATTTTTAATGACCAAAGTCATTAATTAATTTTTAAGCCACCACGCTGAAATGCAATACCGAAGTCCGGGCTTCGTCGAACATTACCCGACCAAAATTTCAACCAATTTGGTTGAAAAATGAGGGCGTGACAGTGCCGCCTCAACTTTCACGAAAAGCCGGATATGACGTCATCAAAGACATTTATTGAAAAAATGAAAAAAAAAGTGTGTGGATTTCATACCCAGGAACTCTCATGTCAAATTTCATAAAGATCGGTCCAGTAGTTTAGTCTGAATCGCTCTACACACACAGACACACACACACACACACGCACATACACCACGACCCTCGTCTCGATTCCCCCCTCTACGTTAAAACATTTAGTCAAAACTTGACTAAATGTAAAAATGAGGGCGTGACAGTGCCGCCTCAACTTTTACTAAAACGCTGGATATGACGTCATCACAGAAATTTCTCAAAAGAAGGGGAAAAAATTACTTCTGGGGAAATCATACTAAGGAATTCTCATGTGAAGTTTCATGAAGATTGAATCGCTCTACGCACACACACACACATATATCTATATATGTAGAGGTTACATGCCGAGTCTCAGTGATTATTAAAAATAATGGTCGAAGTTAGCGGATCATGAAAAATGCGAGCTTCAGCGAGCTTTTTCATGACCGCGAACTGAGACCATTATTTTTAATAATCACTGAGACGAGGTGTGTAACCTCTTTATTCCTCCTTTCTTCAGTTATTCAAAGAAAACAGGAGTTTTTGTGCGAAAGTTTGATCGAATCCGAATCACTCAACCAGTCAACCTGCGCAGGCGATCGACTAATGCGCGGTTGTATAGTTCCGTGCAAATCATTCCATTCTGTTTACACTTCTTGTCAGTTTCCCTGTTTTGGACTAAAATCAAGTACACAGATATGCTGTTATTCTGCTGTGGCGGTAAAGGCAGATATTGTGTGTTCTTTTTATGTTTTAGTATCGCTTAAGATAATGTTCTTTCGTCAAATGGGACTAGCAGACGAACATTTGCACCCGTGTTCTAACGTTAATTACTGTATGAAGTTCAGTTTTCTGGGGAAAATAGTGTATGAAACCGCTTTATGTTGTTTAAATTGATGAGATGTGTGCATTTGGTTGCGTGTGATCTGTTTATAAAATGAAATATTGTTAAAAACTGACCGTCGGATTGCAGTCAGTGTTGTCGAAGAAACTGCGTTAAAAGAAGGGGAACTACTCTTGTCGCTAGAGTATGAGTTACTTGCCTTGGGAATTTGCTTGTGATGAACGCTTTGTGCACGGCAGATCTAGATTCAGAAAACAACCGAACTCATGGATTTTATATGGAGATTCATGTGTTCAGGCCTGTAGTTGTTAATTTAAATGCGGTATGTTTGTATTGTTTGCTCCAGAAATGTATACTTCGTACATTAGAGCGTTCGGAACTTTTCAGTCGCAAAAGTAGTACCGAAACAGAACAGCTTCTCAACCCATTGCACTATCGAGGATTCAGGCTGTTGCTGGCTCGTTATTTGTTTGGTTGCTGGGTCATTATCGAAAAATAACTAGCTCTACAAGTTTACAGAGGTAAAGAAGCAGAGGGGGGAATAAATATAAATATATACGATCGCGACTTGTGTGTGTGTGTGTGTGTGTGTGTGTGTGTGTGTGTGTGTGTTCGCGATGCACGGCCAAAGTTCTCGATGGATCTGCTTCAAATTTGGTGGGCATATTTAGGTAGACCCCAGACACAACCTGGTCGATGAGAATTTTCAACACGTGCTCTCAGCGCGCAGCGCTGAAATGAATTTGGTTTTTCTGTTCATCTTCCCAGATCCGTTCCCAGTAACTCACGCACACCACCACCACCACTTGCTTGTGCATGTAAGCCTTGTCATTGAACACACATAATTATTTGTTTTTACATTCAGTCAAGTTTTGACTGAATGTTTTAACATAGAGGGGGAATCGAGACGAGGGTCGTGGTGTATGTGTGTCTGTGTGTGTGTGTGTCTGTGTGTGTGTGTGTGTGTCCGTCTGTCTGTGCGTGTGTGTGTGTGTAGAGCGATTCAGAGTAAACTACTGGACCGATCTTTATGAAATTGTACATGAGAGTTCCTGGGTATGATATCCCCCAGACGTTTTTTTTCATTTTTTGGATATTGATGACGTCATATCCGGCTTTTTGTAAAAGTTGAGGCGGCACTGTCACACCCTCATTTTTCAAGAAAATTGATTAAAATATTGGCCAAGCAATCTTCGACGAAGGCCGGACTTTGGTATTGCATTTTAGCTTGGAGGCTTAAAAGTCAATGAATCTTTTTCTTCTTCTTGTCGATCACTCAGATGGAAACGCCGGTTCTCCGCGCAAATGTTGCCGTGCGCTGTAGGTCGTCCAGACGTTAATTAATGACTTTGGTCATTAAAAATCCGAAAATTGTAATTAAATTGTTTTTTATAAAACAATCTAAAATTGCGTTCATCTTATTCTTCATCCTTTTCTGATTCCAAAAACATATAAATATGTTATATTCGGATTAAAAACAAGCTCTGAAAATTAAAAATTAAAAAAATTATAATTAAAATAAAATGTCCGAAATCGATTTAAAAACAATTTCATCTTATTCCTTGTTGGTTCCTGATTCCAAAAACATATAGATATATGTTTGGATTAAAATCACGCTCAGAAAGTTAAAACGAAGAGAGGCACAGAAAAGCGTACTATGCAGCACAGCGAAACCACTACCGCGCTAAACGGGCTCGTCAGTTTCACTCCGTTTTGCACAAGCGGCGGACTACGGTCATTGTGAAACAATGCAGTGCGTTAACGCGTTCGGTTTCATTCTGTGAGTTCCACAGCTTGACTAAATGTAGTTATTTCGCCTTACGCGACTTGTACTTCTGTAGATGTATTCTCCTTTGTTAGGTCGCTGTCATGTTCCCATCCTGATCATGTGCACGGTACAATCGCAGCTTCGAGGTAACGAATTATTGTTCAAATTTGCTTTAAACATGCGGGTTTTTTGGACGTTTAAAAAAAAGGTTGCCAAATCGAGTTGTATTTTCGCGACAAAAACAACTTTCAAAAACTTTGATGTTTGGGAAAAGACCATCCCTCCACTTGATCACATAACATTGCAAAGAAACTGTATGTTGAATACGTGAAGCGCCTTTCTCAATGAACAGAATTGTTACATTTAGTCAAGTTTTGACTAAATGTTTTAACGTAGAGGGGGGAATCGAGACGAGGGTCGTGGTGTATGTGCGTGCGTGCGTGTGTGTGTGTGTGTGTGTGTGTGTGTGTGTGTGTGTGTGTGTGTGTGTGTGTGTGTGTGTGTGTGTGTCTGTGTGTGTGTGTAGAGCGATTCAGACTAAACTACTGGACCGATCTTTATGAAATTTGACATGAGAGTTCCTGGGTATGAAATCCCCAGATGTTTTTTTCATTTTTTTGATAAATGTCTTTTATGACGTCATATCCGGCTTTTCGTGAAAGTTGAGGCGGCACTGTCACGCTCTCATTTTTCAACCAAATTGGTTGAAATTTTGGTCAAGTAATCTTCGACGAAGCCCGGAATTCAGTATTGCATTTCAGCTTGGTGGCTTAAAAATTAATTGATGACTTTGGTCATTAAAAATCTGAAAATTGTAAAAAAACACATTTTTTTATAAAACGATCCAAATTTACGTTCATCTTATTCTCCATCATTTGCTGATTCCAAAAACATATAAATATGTTATATTTGGATTAAAAACAAGCTCTGAAAATTAAATATATAAAAATTATTATCAACATTAAATTGTCGAAATCAATTTAAAAACACTTTCATCTTTTCTTGTCGGTTCCTAATTCCAAAAACATATAGATATATGTTTGGATTAAAAACACGCTCAGAAAATTAAAACAAAGACAGGTACAGAAAAGCGTGCTATCCTTCTTAGCGCAACTACTACCCCGCTCTTCTTGTCAATTTCACTGCCTTTGCCATGAGCGGTGGACTGACGATGCTACGAGTATACGGTCTTGCTGAAAAATGGCATTGCGTTCAGTTTCATTCTGTGAGTTCGACAGCTACTTGACTAAATGTTGTATTTTCGCCTTACGCGACTTGTCTATTCTTGTCCAACACATGATGGTTGTGCAGAATAAAAATGATCGGGGACAGCTTTAGCCTCATTTTTTTTAAAAAGGTTCTATATATCAATTCGGATCCCTTACAATAATCGGTCATAAAAATAACTGTCATGTACTACAAACATGTTATTACTTGGTCATGCTAGTGACCAACGTAATTAGTTCATTACCATCCTTCGTCTGGGATCGATGTCACCCATATCAGATTATCAGAATTACCAATGAATAGCTAGATTCCCTGTTATTGTTGTCAGAATCAAGATTAAAAAACCCAGTCATCATTATCACCATCATTATCACCATCATTATCATCATCTTCATCATCATCACCTTCTTCTTCTTCTTCTTCTTCTTCTTCTTCTTCTTCTTCGACATTCCATTCACCAACTATCATCATCATCATCATCATTATCATCATCATCATCATCATCGTTCAATTTGTCATCGCGTTCTTCAGTTTGCGTGTTGTCTGTGCCCTTACATGGATGGCATCACTGTGGAAATAGTTGCAATTCCAAACGGGACTTCTTTCTGCCAAAGCCGCCAGTCTCTCAAAGCCCGAGATACGGTAGTCCACTCGGCCACAGAATTCAGCACAGGAAGGTCACCTGCAATTGCCAAATGATTACAGACCGGTGGTCGCTTAGCCTTGTGTTTATCCTACATCCTGTACTTGCGTGCTTAATTCTGCCCCAAGCTTCCGGGAGTCGAAGTGTCCAAATAGACGTTTTCCGGAAATAACTCTGGCAGGATTTTCAACGGTCTGGAAGAGTAAGAGCCCCGTTACCCCGGACACGCTTTTCACAACATCCGGACCATGTTCCACGCTTCCGATCGGGACGAACAACTAACTTAATGTGTACGCTATGCAACGTGTGCAAAGTATGATACAATTTTCTTTCCAAAATATTTTCATGGGAGCCAGGAATCGCCACCGATGGCTTGCTGATTACTAGAAGTGTACGCTAACCACGTGTGTTTTCCTAAACGCACGTGACCGCAAGCCTAACCCTCGTGATCTCGATCAAAACATTGTGAGGCGATCACAACGTGCCAGGAGAATTTCCGCAAAAAATTGTTAACTCCGATGAACTCGTGAACGCTGATTTTCGAAAGAAAATGGTATCATATTGTGCGCGCACTGCACAACGCACATTGGAGTTAGTTATTCATCCCGATCGCAGGATAAACTGCCGATCGGAAACGTGGAACATGCTCCGGATGTTGTGAAAAGCGTGTTCGAGGTTAAGGGGCTTGTACTCTTCCAGACCGCTGAAAACCCTGAATTATTTTCGAAAATCGTCTATTGGGGGCGCGTCTTTTGGAACCTCGATCTCTTCCAAAGCATCGTACACATTCTTGCTGCAACAAGGGAGTTTATGGTAAGTGCAGAGGGGAAAATTTCTTCATGCGGATTACTCATGCAACTCATTTGCAAAGCCAATGCCCACTAACCTGTTAACCATCTGACTGACCTATCACCGTTGCTTACAACCCCCCTTTGTCTTACCGAGATCCTACCCACGCTTTCTGTCTCCACGTTCCTACCTGTAACTGAACTCGACACATTGTCCCCGTGGACAGTACCCACCAACCTCTCTCCCGGTGAAGCCCCGCAAAGTAGGCCTACTCTATTTTTTATACAGCTTTCCTGTTATTTTTTCCAGTGCATTTTACATTTAGTCAAGTTGTGACTTAATATTTTAACATAGACGGGGAAACGAGACGAGGGTGCAGGTGCTGGTGTGTGTGTGTGGAGCCACTCAGAGAAAACTACAAGACCGATCTTCATGAAACTTTACATGAGAGGTACTGCAAATAATATCAGCAGACGTTGTTTTTATTTTTGATAAATGCCTTTGATGACGCAATATCCAGCTTTTTGTGACAGTTTATAGGCGGCACTGTCACATCCTAATTTTTCGATCACATTGAAATTTGGGTCAAGCAATCTTCGACAAGCCCGGACTATGGGATTGCATTTCAGCTTGGAAGCCTACAAATTAATAATGAGTTCGGTCATTAAAAATGTATCATTTCCTGATTTCTAAAATGTATAGGTATGTTATGTTTGGATCAAAAACAAGCTCAGAAAGTAAAACAAAGATAAACAAATTGAGAAAAGCGTGCTTTCTTGTAACGCGCTTTACACTACTTCGATATACTGGCTTGTCACTTCAAGCGATTAACAAGCCGGGCGCGGTTTATCGGCAACACTATTGTCGTTACATGCCGCAGTGCGTTCAATACCATTCTGTTAGTTAGACAGATTGACTAAATGTATAACTTTCGCTTCACGAGATTTTTTTTATAGTATCTTCAAGGAAAACCATCAACATTTACATATGTTCAACCTCCACTTTATATGTTTAAATAATTGGTGAGAATAATGAAAAATATAGGTATATTATAAAATAAACGTCCCCAAAGTGACCACGAGCAGCAACCTTAATTAAAATCTATTACGTCAAAAGCAAAAAGAAGCTAAAATAGGATTTATATCGTTACGGGTAAGTTCTCAATTTTCCTCCTGAGGAAACAGCAAACACACACAAATGTTTCACAAATTAAGTTTGTCGCGCTGACTTTTGTCATAATGAGAAGTGAAAAATTATGTACCTGTCTGCCTGTAGTTTGACTCGAATTTATTTACATGATATCCACACGTGTGAAGAGAAGGTTTATTAACACATGGGTGGTGGTTTCTTTTTTTGTGTGTGTGGGTGGTGGGTTGTTGTTTTTTACATTTAGTCAAGTTTTGACTAAATGTTTTAACGTAGAGGGGGGAATCGAGACGAGGGTCATGGTGTATGTGTGTGTGTGTGTCTGTGTGTGTGTGTGTGTAGAGCGGTTCAGACTAAACTACTGGACCGATCTTTATGAAATTTTACATGAGAGTTCCTGGGTATGATATCCTCACACGTTTTTTTCATTTTTTTGATAAATGTCTTTTATGACGTCATATCCGGCTTTTCGTGAAAGTTGAGGCGGCACTGTCACGCCCTCATTTTTCAACCAAATTGGTTGAAATTTTGGTCAAGTAATCTTCGACGAAGCCCGGACTTCGGTATTGCATTTCAGCTTGGTGGCTTAAAAATTAATTGATGACTTTGGTCATTAAACATCTGAAAATTGTAAAGAAATTATTGTTTTTATAAAACGATCCAATTTTACGTTCATCTTATTCTCCATCATGTTCTGATTCCAAAAACATATAAATATGTTATATTTGGATTAACAACAAGCTCTGAAAATTAAATATATAAAAATTATTATCAATTTTTTTTTTCGAAATCAATTTAAAAACACTTTCATTTTATTCCTTGTCGGTTCCTGATTCCAAAAACATATAGATATGATATGTTTGGATTAAAAACACGCTCAGAAAGTTAAAACGAAGAGAGGTACAGAAAAGCGAGCTATCCTTCTCAGCGCAACGAATACCCCGCTCTTCTTGTCAATTTCACTGGCACTGCCTTTGCCACGGGCGGTGGAGTGACGATGCTACGAGTATACGGTCTTGCTGCGTTGCGTTGCGTTCAGTTTCATTCTGTGAGTTCGACAGCTACTTGACTAAATGTTGTATTTTCGCCTTACGCGACTTGTTTCTTTTTACATTTAGTCAAGTTTTGACTAAATGTTTTAACGTAGAGGGGGGGGGGGGGAATCGAGACGAGAGTCGTGGTGTATGTGTGTGTGTGTGTGTGTTTTGTGTGTGTGTGAGTATATGTGTGTGTGTATGTGTGTGTGTGTGTGTCTGTCTGTCTGTGTGTGTGTGTGTAGAGCGATTCAGACTAAACTACTGGGCCGATCTTTATGAAATTTGACATGAGAGTTCCTGGGTATGATATCCTTGGACGTTGTTTTCATTTTTTCGATAAATACCTTTGATGACGTCATATCCGGCTTTTTGTAAAAGTTGAGGCGGCACTGTCACACCCTCATTTTTCCATTAAATTGATTGAAATTTTGGCAAAGCAATCTTCGACAAAGGCCGGGGTTTGGTATTGCATTTCAGCTTGGTGGCTTAAAAACTAATGAGTGAGTTTGGTCATTAAAAATCGGAAACTTGTAATTAAAATTATTTTTTTATTAAACGATCCAAAAACAATTTCATCTTATTCTTCGTCATTTTCTGATTCCAAAAACATATACATATGCTATATTTGGATTAAAAACAAGCTCTGAAAATTAAAAATATAAAAATTATGATCAAAATTAAATTTCCGAAATCGTTTTAAAAACTATTTCATCTTATTCCTTGTCGGTTCCTGATTCCAAAAACATATAGATATGATATGTTTGGATTAAAAACACGTTCAGAAAGTTAAAACGAAGAGAGGTACAGTAAAGCGTGCTATGAAGCACAGCGCAATCGCTACTGCGCCAAACAGGCTCGTCACTTTCACTGCCTTTTGCACTAGCGGCGGACTACGTTCAGTTTCATTCTGTGAGTTCCACAGCTTGACTAAATGTAGTAATTTCGCCTTACGCGACTTGTTCTTTTTTGAGGGTGGTGGTTTCTTTAACGTATGTGGGATGAAACGGAATTGCTAGGTTATCATAAGTTTTCTCATTTCTCCTGAGTATGGAGCTAATGGTGGCTGTGGTTGGGGGGAGGGGGTAGAGGGAGGGTGGTTGAAGTTTAGTTTGTAAACGTGGGATGAATTTAGGTTTGGATAACAAAATGGATTGATAAGCCTGCAAGTCACAGTGGAGCCAAGGTCCAGTCAATAAGTAGGAAAGCATCCTTTTCTTGAACACTATTCTATGGAGCTAAAGCAGCAAATATTTTGTATTTGAATCACATTACGTAAGACACAAGGTGTGTCGTATAAGCCTTTGCTCTTCTTGTCTAATAATTGTATAGTTCTTTCGTTCATACCTCCACTTTCCTGACAGTAGCGGCGCACGGAACTCCATTTGTATTTGCCGATGTCTTCTATCATAGGGAGAAAGTAGAAGCAGGAGCCCGCCACCGAGATGTTTCCAAGACCACAGCCGCTGAACGGACAACCAATCTCGTCTTTGCCTGATACACACTGAACGTCAAGGTCACATGCAAAGTGGTTCCGGTAGAGTTGCCAGTCGGGAACGGAGCAGTTCCACTGAGTTTCACTCAGTCGTCGCGGCGGGAGAGACACTGTCTGTGAAGAGCGCATTTGTACCAAACACAAATTTGGAATACAGCCGCACTCGCCTAAACGAAACACGCTTAAGCAAAAAACTCGGATATCAGAAACCAAAACCAATTCCCCGCCAGACCCCCCTCTTTGTAAGACTATTTCTAATTCGGATAAGCTAAACTCTGTCAAAAAATAGCTAACTCAAACACGGATATCTCAAACGTCATTTTGACAGATAAGCCAAACTCTAAACACTGTCGGAGATACTTTTTTTTTTTTTGCTTGAAAAACACGTCAGGAAGATAAACATATTTCGTCACGGCTATAATTATCCTTCGGAAACGAACACGTCACCTGTTTTTTGGTATGCGGGGAAACTGACGACATGTAGAAGGAACAGATCTGTGTGAAAAGCAAATTAACCTGAGGAATATATGTGCTCATTTTGAGCGAGTGGTGAAGATCAAACCACAATATACATGCAACAAAACAAAAAATTTGCCTACAATCTATGTTTACGGAGATTTGATCTTGATTTATGACTACAGGGAAAAATTGTCTAATTTTTTTTGGCTCACGTGAGTGTAGCCTATGCGATCGTAACTTTGTCTGTCTGTGCGTGCGTGCGTGTGTGTGTGTGTGTGCGTGTGTATGTCTGTGGTAGAAACTTTAACATTTGGTCATTTGAAGACGTCACATTATGGTGTAAGAGGGTTAGACGTCACGCGAAGGAATTACTGAACGTCTCGGTCATTGTTATTTTGAGCGGGCCGAGACTAGTTGGCAGTCGTGTCTGTAAGTAGGCTACATGCAGACAGACAGATCTAGATCTAGGGCCAGTTTCATAAGCCGGAAACACAGTCGACCGACTGCAGTTGTCCGAGATAACCACAGTAATCCGACGTAATCGGGTTTCACGAACAAAATTTCAGTCAGTCGACTGCGGGTCGTCTCACCGGAAGTCGGCCAAACACGGTGATGCTCTTCCCCCAACACTGTGTTCGGCTTACTGCGGTAAACCGAAAATAAATGTAATTATCCGCACAGTCAATGGCAGAATGCTCACACTTTTTTGGATTGTGAGCCAAACCTTGTGATTGTTCTTCGAAATGTATCTATCATGACGCAGTAATCCAGGAGACAAGTCAGGGTTATGTCTTGAAGACGTCACATTATGGCGTAAGAGGGTTTGACGTCACGCGAAGGAATTAGACATTTTATATCTTTTCTCGGAAACTATCAAAGCGATCGGGCTCATATTTTGTTTAGTCGTGACCTCCAATGACCTCTACTCTTTGAGGACTCACAACCAACTTAGAAAAAAGCCTCCAGACTAATATAGTTGTCATGGATTTTGCCAAGGCATTTGACAAAGTCAACCACAGTTTACTGTGCCATAAACTCCACCTCTATGGTGTCCGAGGAAAGGTCAACGACTGGATCGGGAGCTTCCTCAGTGGGCGCCGCCAGTCAGTCGTCGTGGAAGGGGCAGAGTCTGACTATACTGACGTCAAGTCAGGAGTACCCCAAGGATCTGTGCTGGGCCCATGCCTCTTCCTAGCCTACATCAATGACCTACCGGACAGAGTCACTTCAAGCTCGCGCCTGTTTGCAGACACCATGCTGAACAGGCCAGTGACTTCTCAACAAGACCACGAGAGTCTCCAGGACGATCTGCGAAGCTTAGAAGCATGGGAAGAAGAGTGGGAAATGTCATTCCATCCTGACAAATGCAACACCCTCCCAATGACTCGAAGCAGAACAACCAAGCCCCACGACTACGTGCTCCATGACCACCAGCTGGAGTCGGTGGACGCCATCAAATACCTGGGCGTCACCATTCAGAAAGATGCAGGTTGGGACAAACACATCAACAACGTGTGTGCCAAAGCCAACAGTGCACTAGGCATGCTGAGGAGAAACCTGAAAATCGGATCTCCAAAGACAAAAGAACTAGCCTACAAATCACTTGTCCGACCAATAGTCGAGTACGCTTGCACAGTCTGGGACCCGCACAAGATCAAAGAGGTCAGTCAGATTGAAAAAGTGCAGCGTAGGGCAGCTCGTTTTGTTCTCAACAGACACAAACAGACGGCCAGCGTGGACGACATGCTCAACGAACTAGAGTGGCCCTCGCTAGAAGAACGCAGGAAAGAGGCCAGGCTCTCCATGCTGAAGAAGATCACATCGGGATCCGCACATGTGAGGTGCGAGGAGCTACACCTACTCGCCCCAAGGGCTAGAAGAGGAGTCCCCACAGAGAGACAGCAATTCAAGCGGATCCCAGCGAGAACAAACTACAGAAAAAACAGCTTCCTCCCAAGAACAATCAGGGACTGGAACGAGACCCCTTCATCCCTCCTCCTCTCACACCCCCAGGCCCCAGACTCCTGCACTGCGCAGGAGTCGAGTTCCTGCATTGTGCAGGAACTCCCCAGCCCCCAGTAGATTCTAGCTAGGGTTTTTTTTTTTTTTTTTTTTTTTTTTTTTTCACTCTTTGGAATCTGCAACCCTCCACAATGTGACATAATGGTCAGCCAAAATGACCGTGGTCAAATTAGTCCAGGCATCTTAGCCACTTTAGTGAAGGGAACGTTGAAGTGACAATGACTAGGTTTAAAATGTCCCTTATCAGAAAGTTCAACCTCAGTCCTTTGATGTTTATTAAACACATTTTCATATAAAGTTGGCGCTTCATATGAAAAAGTGGCTTTGAAATTGACCCTAATCCTTCTTTGGGCTCTGTAAATGTCGTTTGGGGCTATGGTTGTAAAACGGTATCTACTGGTCACCCCAATGTATAAACTGAAAACTCTTTCTGCACCAGAACACGCAGAAAGGATTGTATCTGCCTGATGTCTGATGCTTTTAAAAATCCCCAACCACTAACACCTTCAAAACGGACATTAACTGACACTGTTGTTTTTCCCTATATAATCCTTACTATTTTTCCGAGACGTCGTCCTGTTGTGTATTTAGCTTGCCACAACCTCATACATGGTCCTAAAAGTTAAAGTTGAAGAAAATACTAAAGATAAATGAACAAGCTGACGCAGTGTCATTCGCACCGTGAATCCCCCCATGGGAACATACTAAAGTCTGGTTCCAAATAGGCTCAATTTCCTTCTATTTCTTTGTATTTCTGCCTCGTAGGGGTAGGGGTGTTCAAACCAAAGGCACCTTTAAACCAAAATTCAAATCACACATCTTACAATACTAAGACACTCAGCAGTGAAGGGGTGTCTGCTGGTAAAATATTCCAAACAATCCTAAAAGTACTTCACTACTAAACGTGCTTTTAAAAAGAGCCGTTATTTTCCCCTCTATAATCAGTATTGTGTTTTCTGCGAACATGTAGTCTATTTAGATGGTTGTCATGTGCACATGAGTTGCTAAAGCGTTTTCAGTTGGGCATATGTCGAAAAGCAAAGAATTAGCCCTTTGAAAACCATCAGAACTGTCACACAAAAATAACATTTAGGCTATCTCACCAACTGACCAAACATAGGGCTTTTCCTTATGTATTATGTATTGTCGTGTTTTTTGTAGCATACTTGTGAAAACAGCCACCACTGTTGTAAATGATACTTTAAAGAGCATTATTTCATTTTTACAGTTGAAGGACAACCTGGACTGCCGTATATTACAGCTGTTTTACAATCAGCCAAAATTTTCTTAACAAACGTATGTTAAGAACAACTCCCATAGTGAAATTGAAGGAAAACAAAGTGAAAATCCCCCTGCCATATAGGAGCTAAAGAATCAACAATAAACGACTGCATGGATAGCTTGATGCACGAATGCATTGCGGACATGTTTGTCTCCAACCAAGAGAAAGTTCCAAAAAATCCCTTTTGTGCTTCTTATTATACAGTGACGTCAAAGACAGCCTTTTCTGCTGTTCATACATTCAGGGGTTATGGTTACACTAAACGACGTAGTTGTAGCCATACTGCCATCCAGATTTATTTTTTCCTTGCGAGCAGTCACAGGGTGTTTGTGCTGTCTGCCAACCGTTAGATGACCCCGCCCAAGTCTGTTAAGGGACCGTTTGACCGTTATAGAACGCGTCTTTTTGATTTTTTGGCACAGTTGGAAACGGTTGATTTTTATCCCTACCATTGTTTCCAAACATTATATAGGAATGTTTTGTGAACAACGGATAATAGCCGCTACTCGCATGTGTAGCAAAAGTGAGCGTACATACTCACCCTGGTCGTCCAGCCGTTGTCCGTTGCCCGTCTTTATCTGTCTGTACTGAACATTACCTTTGGATTTTTCTCGAACGCTATGAAGTGAAGAAACACCAAATGTTGCAAAATGTTGTATGACCCCAAGAGCTCAAAAAAGATACTTGAGAACCTTGACCTTACCTTAAGGTCAAGGTCACAGGGAGAATGAATGTGGTCTAAAAACTGCAAAATTTCACATTGTGCCAGTTTTCTGGAAAACAAATTAAAAACAGCGGGCTTAGTTTTGTATGGTATACAAGAAAAAGAAAGCCTTATCTTCTGATACCATTTTGGTTGACCTCGCTTCAATGTCAAGGTCAGAGGAGCCCTTCAAAGTTGAATTGTAGACATATTTTGATGTGAGCTTGCCCCTTTAACTTTACTATGGACGATATCTCTTACAAACTTAAACACTGAGTGGGGCGTTTGTTAGAATTTCATAGTGAGCCACATCTGGTCACATATCGTTAGGGTCAAGGTCACATTGACCCCTATGAAAAATGTGACCAAGCCGGGTAAAGAAATCCATGTGTCTTGGTAAAAAATCTTAACAAAGCAAAGCCCATGCGACTCTCATGCTTGACCTTTGTCTTAAAGTGACCTTGACCTTCAGGTGACCTTGAAGGTGAAGGTCTAACAACTGAAGCTGGCAAGGACATTGTACACTATTAGAACTGGTTTACAGATTTTTCCTACCAAATTACACATGACCTTTGGCCAAGGTCAAGATCATCAAAGGTCACACATCACAAGGCTATCAATTCAAGACATAGGAAGCATAAACATACTTATTGGCACTTTCTACAAAGAGACATTGTCACTTTTAGTGATTCAATTGCCCGTTTCAGTCACATTTCATAAGGGGCAAAGTGACCTTGACCTTGATGATATGTGACTAAATGTGGCTCAATATCAGTATATAACATGTGCCCCACACAATTATGAAGTTTGAAAGATTTTTTTCATAGTTCAGGGTCAAGGTCACTTCAAAACATGTATACAATTCAACTTTGAAGGACTCCTGTGACCTTGACATTGAAGCGAGGTCAACCAAAATGGTATCAGAAGATAAGGCTTTCTTTTTCTTGTATACCATACAAAACTAAGCCCGCTGTTTTTAATTTGTTTTCCAGAAAACTGGCACAATGTGAAATTTTGCAGTTTTTAGACCACATTCATTCTCCCTGTGACCTTGACCTTAAGGTAAGGTCAAGGTTCTCAAGTATTTTTTTTGAGCTCTTGGGGTCATACAACATTTTGCAACATTTGGTGTTTCTTCACTTCATAGCGTTCGAGAAAAATCCAAAGGTAATGATTTGTACAGACAGATGAAGACGGGCAACGGACAACGGCTGTACGACCAGGGTGAGTATGTACGCTCACTTTTGCTACACATGCGAGTAGCGGCTATTATCCGTTGTTCACAAAACATTCCTATATAATGTTTGGAAACAATGGTAGGGATAAAAATCAACCGTTTCCAAATGTGCTAAAAAATCAAAAAGACGCGTTCTATAACGGTCAAACGGTCCCTTAACAGACTTGGGCGGGGTCGTCTGACGGTTGGCAGACAGCACAAACACCCTGTGACTGCTCGCAAGGAAAAAATAAATCTGGATGGCAGTATGGCTACAACTACGTCGTTTAGTGTAACCATAACCCCTGAATGTATGAACAGCAGAAAAGGCTGTCTTTGACGTCACTGTATAATAAGAAGCACAAAAGGGATTTTTTGGAACTTTCTCTTGGTTGGAGACAAACATGTCCGCAATGCATTCGTGCATCAAGCTATCCATGCAGTCGTTTATTGTTGATTCTTTAGCTCCTCTATGGCAGGGGGGTTTTCACTTTGTTTTCCTTCAATTTCACTATGGGAGTTGTTCTTAACATACGTTTGTTAAGAAAATTTTGGCTGATTGTAAAACAGCTGTAATATACGGCAGTCCAGGTTGTCCTTCAACTGTAAAAATGAAATAATGCTCTTTAAAGTATCATTTACAACAGTGGTGGCTGTTTTCACAAGTATGCTACAAAAAACACGACAATACATAATACATAAGGAAAAGCCCTATGTTTGGTCAGTTGGTGAGATAGGTAAATGTTATTTTTGTGTGACAGTTCTGATGGTTTTCAAAGGGCTAATTCTTTGCTTTTCGACATATGCCCAACTGAAAACGCTTTAGCAACTCATGTGCACATGACAACCATCTAAATAGACTACATGATCGCAGAAAACACAATACTGATTATAGAGGGAAAAATAACGGCTCTTTTTAAAAGCACGTTTAGTAGTGAAGTACTTTTAGGATTGTTTGGAATATTTTACCAGCAGACACCCTTTCACTGCTGAGTGTCTTAGTATTGTAAGATGTGTGATTTGAATTTTGGTTTAAAGGTGCCTTTGGTTTGAACACCCCTACCCCTACGAGGCAGAAATACAAAGAAATAGAAGGAAATTGAGCCTATTTGGAACCAGACTTTAGTATGTTCCCATGAGGGGATTCACGGTGCGAATGACACTGCGTCAGCTTGTTCATTTATCTTTAGTATTTTCTTCAACTTTAACTTTTAGGACCATGTATGAGGTTGTGGCAAGCTAAATACACAACAGGACGACGTCTCGGAAAAATAGTAAGGATTATATAGGGAAAAACAACAGTGTCAGTTAATGTCCGTTTTGAAGGTGTTAGTGGTTGGGGATTTTGAAAAGCATCAGACATCAGGCAGATACAATCCTTTCTGCGTGTTCTGGTGCAGAAAGAGTTTTCAGTTTATACATTGGGGTGACCAGTAGATACCGTTTTACAACCATAGCCCCAAACGACATTTACAGAGCCCAAAGAAGGATTAGGGTCAATTTCAAAGCCACTTTTCCATATGAAGCGCCAACTTTATATGAAAATGTGTTTAATAAACATCAAAGGACTGAGGTTGAACTTTCTGATAAGGGACATTTTAAACCTAGTCATTGTCACTTCAACGTTGTTCTCTAATATGCTTGGACTAAATATGGAAGAAGAAGAAGAAGAAGAAGAATTACTGAAAGTCTCGGTCATTGTTATTTTGAGCGGGCCGAGACTAGTTTTTTCTTCGAAATCGGCCATTTCCACGTGCGAATGAGCAAACGGAAGTGGTAATGTTGCTAAATTTAGCCCTCGACTTGGCCATTCGGATTACTGTACAGTCGGTCGACTGCGGTTGTCCGCGGGTGACGGTGATTCGCTCATGAAACGCGCTTTTCGGTGACACGGCGATCAACCACAGTCCATCGACTGGGCAGTCGATCGACTGTCAGTCGGTTCACTGCTATCTTATGAAACTGGCCCCTGGTGTCTCGCTTTCTTGCACAGTTTCACCTATGCTTACTGTGTGTGTGTGTGTGTGTGTGTGTGTGTGTGTGTGTGTGTGTGTGTGTGTGTGTGTGTGTGTGTGTGTGTGTGTGTGTGTGTGTGTGTGTGTGTGTGACGGAGTGATTGAGTTTGTGTTACTGTTTGTCTATTTCTTACGTGAGCCTTGAAGGCTTCGCCTCTTGTTTTTTATATTTAGTCAAGTTTTGACTAAATATTTTAACGTAGAGGGGGGGATCGAGACGAGGGTCGTGGTGTATGTGTGTGTGTGTGTCTGTCTGTCTGTCTGTGTGTGTGTGTAGAGCGATTCAGACCAAACTACTGGACCGATCTTTATGAAATTTGACATGAGAGTTCCTGGGATTGATATCCCCATACGTTTTTTTCATTTTTGAGTCACTTGAGAAAAAGTGACTCTATGTAATCGGTCAGTGTTAGTCTGTCCGGCCGGCCGTCCGTAGACACCACCTTAACGTTGGACTTTTCTCGGAAACTATCAAAGCGATCGGGCTCATATTTTGTTTAGTCGTGACCTCCAATGACCTCTACACTTTAACGATGGTTTCGTTGACCTTTGACCTTTTTCAAGGTCACAGGTCAGCGTCAAAGGAAAAATTAGACATTTTATATCTTTTCTCGGAAACTATCAAAGCGATCGGGCTCATATTTTGTTTAGTCGTGACCTCCAATGACCTCTACACTTTAACGATGGTTTCGTTGACCTTTGACCTTTTTCAAGGTCACAGGTCAGCGTCAAAGGAAAAATTAGACATTTTATATCTTTGACAGGAAACTATCAAAGCGATCGGGCTCATATTTTGTTTAGTCGTGACCTCCAATGACCTCTACACTTTAACGATGGTTTCGTTGACCTTTGACCTTTTTCAAGGTCACAGGTCAGCGTCAAAGGAAAAATTAGACATTTTATATCTTTGACAAAGTTCATCGGATGTGATTGAAACTTTGTAGGATTATTCTTTACATCAAAGTATTTACATCTGTAGCCTTTTACGAACGTTATCAGAAAAACAAGGGAGATAACTAGCCTTTTCTGTTCGGCAACACACAACTTAACGTTGGGCTTTTCTCAGAAACTATAAAAGTGACCGGGCTCAAATTTTATGTGAACGTGACTCATTGTGTTGTGAATAGCAATTTCTTCCTGTCCATCTGATGCCTCATATAATATTCAGAACTGCGAAAGTGACTCGATCGAGCGTTTGCTCTTCTTGTTTTGATAAATGTCTTTGATGACGTCATATCCGGCTTTTCGTGAAAGTTGAGGCGGCACTGTCACGCTCTCATTTTTCAACCAAATTGGTTGAAATTTTGGTCAAGTAATCTTCGACGAAGCCCGGAATGCGGTATTGCATTTCAGCTTGGTGGCTTAAAAATTAATTAATGACTTTGGTCATTAAAAATCGGAAAATTGTAAAATAAAATAAAAATTTATAAAACGATCCTAATTTACGTTCAGCTTATTCTCCATCATTTTCTGATTCCAAAACCATATAAATATGTTATATTTGGATTAAAAACAAGCTCTGAAAATTAAATATATAACAATTATTATCAAAATTAAATTGTCGAAATCAATTTAAACACACCTTCATCTTATTCCTTGTCGGTTCCTGATTCCAAAAACATATAGATATGATATGTTTGGATTAAAAACACGCTCAGAAAGTTAAAACAAAGAGGTACAGAAAAGCGTGCTATCCTTCTTAGCGCAACTACTACCCCGCTCTTCTTGTCAATTTCACTGCCTTTGCCATGAGCGGTGGACTGACGATGCTACGAGTATACGGTCTTGCTGAAAAATGGCATTGCGTTCAGTTTCATTCTGTGAGTTCGACAGCTACTTGACTAAATGTTGTGTTTTCGCCTTACGCGACTTGTCTTTTCTTTCTTTAATGGAGAGGGTTTCATTAAACATTACATTTATTATGATTTACTTGAAATCCTTTTAACAAAAGCGTAGTTGCTTGTGGAATCTTTGGTTTTGTTTCTGAGATGTGTCACTGTTTTCACCATTTATTTTTGGCTCACGTAAGTGTAGCCTATTCGATCGTAACTTTGTCTGTCTGTGCGTGTGTGTGTGTGTGTGTGTGTGTGTGTGTTTGTGTGTGTGTGTGTGTGTGTTTGTGTGTGTGTGTATGTCTGTGGTAGAAACTTTAACATTTCGTCATTTGAAGACGTCACATTATGGCGTAAGAGGGTTAGACGTCACGCGAAGACTGAAAGTCTCGGTCATTGTTATTTTGAGCGGGCCGAGACTAGTTGGCAGTCGTGTCCCTGTAAGTAGGCTACATGCAGACAGACAGATCTAGATCTAGTGTCTCGCTTTCTTGCACAGTGTCACCTATGCTTACTGTGTGTGTGTGTGTGTGTGACGGAGTGATTGAGTTTGTGTTACTGTTTGTCGATTTCTTACGTGAGCCTTGAAGGCTTGGCCTCTTGTTTCAGTTGGCTTTGAGGTATTGATAAAGCCCCACTTTGAGGTATTGATAAAGCCCCACTGAAGAAAGCACTTGTAACTTGTCACTGTTTTGATCTTATTAATTTAAACACACACACACACACACACACACACACACACACACACACACACACGCACACACACACACACACACACACACACCACGCAGAGAGAGAGAGAAACATTCGAAGTGATTTTAGAACTTATCCTGAAAAAAAACTCGCTTAAGCCGAACTGCAGGGTAATTTCTCGGGAAATGTTTGGCTTATCCGAACTCGGATATGCACAAACTCGGATAAGCGAAACGATTTTTCATTCCCCGGGCGAGTTCGGCTTAAAGCGTTTTTGACTGCGCATAGTAAAAACACTAACTGACAAGACGTAATTTCATCATTTTCTTCTTTTTTTTTTCTTTTTTTTTTGGGGGGGGGGGGGGGGCGTGGGTATTGAGAAGAAAATAGAAAATTCAAAAAGAGAAAACTTCACACAGCTAAATATAGCACAGGCTTTGATGGCGTTTACACATGACAAAAGCGGCTAGATCCTTCTCAAATTTCCCAGTTACAGTGACATCGTGTTCACTTATCGAATGGATTGTTTGAAATTGTTGTCAGAAGTTTTCACAGCAGAGGTTTTGAAACTTGGCCAGATTGAATTCATTCTTGTCGACAGTAACATTGCATATCACACACACACACACACACACACACACACACACACACACACGCGCGCGCGCGCGCGGGAGGGGGGGAACTTCGGTTGTTGGGGTCAAATGACCCCCCCCCCCCTCCCCCCTGGCTGAATCCTGCCCTTGGCATGAAGTCTGCAAGGTGTGCTGCAGTGTTGGAGCGAGTAAAGCAGGCCCCAGACAACCGGATCCGACTCACCCAGACCAAACATTGGACTGTCTGACCAGGCCGTCTGTGGCCGGCCTTAAAGTAGTTTGGTCGCACTGAAGGTTTGCGCTGGACAAGCGAATGGAGATAGCGGAACAGTGGCTCAGTAGCACACTTTGGTTTTTTTTCTACAATCTACCGAATAAAATAAAAGAAATTAAAAAGATAATTTACAATTTAGATAACAGAATTAAACTAGGTCAAGGAGAGAGAGAGAAAAAAATAGAGAGAGAGAAAGAGAGAGAGAGATCAAACCTGATGGAAAGAGATGAGCACAGGCATCATATGCAGTTGACAACTCGGCTTTATTGCACAGCAGAACCGCACGTGCACTACGCTCGTGTTGACAATAAGCGGGAACAGTGTCTCGTTAAAGAAATGGACGTCCTGAAGCAGTCGGTGGCTGTGCGAAATTCCTCCTCCGTAAAAGTTCAACATCCATTTATTTGAAATCGTTCTGACATCATCGCAATCTCCTTTGACATGTCGGCCTGTTCTCTTGACACTGATGACAGCAAAATGTCCAACCGGGACATCTACCCGTCCCCACAGGTCCGTCATATAAGGGAGGGAGGCGCCGGGTGACCACTTGTAAGATTGCACGATACCTGTGAGGTAAATGTGAAGTCCGTTTACTTCTTCGCTCTGTGTTTACTATTTCGCTCAAACTCGAGCCGCCGTCGTGGGCCTTAAAGGCACAGTGCAGCTCACAGCCTTCGTTTTGCGTTTTTGTTGCAGCTGAGTGCATTTACAGTTCAAAAATCCTCCTATGGTAGTAAAACAAACCCAAAACTACCCAACGACGACATCTGTAAAGCGCGACAGTTTCTTGTTCACGCGAGTGCATACATTAACCTAGTTATTACGTGGTGTTTGGTCGGAGTTCGATTCAACTGAGTGATTCCGGCCTCCACTTTGTTTTACACAAACTCATGATGACGTCTGACATAGTTTGCTAGTGAGTGTCTTTTTGTGCATGATGTGGTGATCTACCTGATCTAAATTTCGATCTAAAAATAGGTCAAGACCAGCCGGGTCCGAGTACGAAATTAATTCGTAAAAAAATCGCAGTTCTTGACTCTTTGGGTGCAAGTCAATGAAACTTGGTAGTTCTTCTAACGGATAGCTGCCTGAGGTATGACTAAAAGCCCCAGGGACTCCGTGCACCTGGATTTGACAAGTTCAGTACCTTTAACATGCATACCACTGAAACGACACGCATGCTGGTGTCTTTTAAGCCTTCTATGTGAGAAATGTTCTCTTCAGGGTTCCACCCCAATGACGGGAGGAAGGATAGATCTGAAAGCAAGCAAGCGTGTGTGTGTGAGTGTGTGTGTGTGTGTGTGTGTGTGTGTGTGTGTGTGTGTCTGTGTGTGTGCGTGTGTGTGTGTGTGTGTGTGTTTACAATCAGACACTATTTGAACTGTAAACCATTTGTTTATGAGTGTGTACGCTGCAGTTTTGTTGCCATGGTTATGTTGTTCCTGTTCTTAATGTGGTGGTTTTTCTTGTCGTCCAAGTTTTAATCCTATTGGTTTATTGTTGTTCTGATGCGAAACTGTTTGAATTTTCTGTCGGGCAGATTCCTATATGTCGAGCTTACAAGGATGGTAATCCGTAGGCCTATATTTGATTAGTTTTTACGCAAGGCATGCAAGGCGCCCGTTAGTGTTATAAAATATATTAATCAACCTCCACCTTACTTCGCTTCTTCCCGCAGTGGGGCACTGCGGTTATGAAATTAAAGGCCCCTCCTGTTTTTGGAACCGCAGGAGCTTTCTAGTTTGCTGTTAGGTAGATTTTTGGTTCCTCTTTCCTGTCATGCTCTCTTTTTCTTCATGAATTCTTTTCTTTTTTCTGCCTTCTTGCTCATTCACCTGTATTTTTTCCAAAACTCTCTTCTCTTGCTGCTTGTCTCGCGATTCATGTATAGTTTAATCTGTTAGTGTTCTGATGTAAGTCCAGCAGTAGATAGGTTAAGCCTATTTTAACATACTGGAAACTGGTAATCTTCCAGTAGGTATTAATTTAGTTTTACTAAAGCCTGCTGGGACACAAGTAATGGGTTAGTGCATTTGTAAACAGGAATCGCTTGACAAGTGGCCCCCTTCATCCCCCCCTTCCTCGTCCTGATATGGCTCTGTGTAGTCGGCTGGACGTTAAGCAACAAATAAACAAACAAACAAATTACTTCGCTTCAAAACGTACGATCAGTATGTCGAGGGGCTAACCGTTAAAGGCGCACTCTGCCTCACCATCTCAGATCTTACCAGGCTTTAACATGAGATCAGATCATCCCTACACTTGTCTACATACCAAAAATAAACATCCTCACTGTTTGCTGTGGTGAGTTGGTTGGTTTCATTTTGTAATTTGCAAAAAAAGACACCATTGCCTTTTACGAAGTTAATTCTTGAGAAGAAAAAACTCCATTAAAAAACAAAACACTGTGCACAGAGAGCACCAAGGCTGTTGATATTTGGTATGTTACCAAGTGAAGGGATGGTCTGATTCCATGAGGAAGCCTGGCCAGATCGGAGACGGTGAGACGAACTGTTTTCACGAGGAAGAGTGGTCCTTCAAGATTTGTTCCAAGCTGCTTCTCATAGGTTCAGGTTGGTTTGTTCAGGCGTTTCACATATCGAGGACGTGCCTAACAGGACGGTCTAACGCCCTACATATTTGTTGCACGCGGTAGATCGCTCTGGCAGGTAGTCCTCGACAGAACTCTGGGCTGGCAGGACTGTCTATCGCCCTACATGATTGCCACACGCGGTAGATCGTTCTGGCAGGTAGTCCTCGACAGAACTCTGGGCTGGCAGGACTGTCTATCGCCCTACATGATTGCCACACGCTGTAGATTGTTCTGACAGGTAGTCCTCGACAGAACTCTGGGCTGGCAGGACTGTCTATCGCCCTACATGATTGCCACACGCGGTAGATCGTTCTGACAGGTAGTCCTCGACAGAACTCTGGGCTGGCAGGACTGTCTATCGCCCTACACGATTGCCACACGCGGTAGATCGTTCTGGCAGGTAGTCCTCGACAGAACTCTGGGCTGGCAGGACTGTCTATCGCCCTACATGATTGCCACACGCTGTAAATTGTTCTGACAGGTAGTCCTCGACAGATCTCTGGGCTGGCAGGACTGTCTATCGCCCTACATGATTGCCACACGCGGTAGATCGTTCTGGCAGGTAGTCCTCGACAGAACTCTGGGCTGGCAGGGCTGTCTATCGCCCTACATGATTGCCACACGCTGTAGATTGTTCTGACAGGTAGTCCTCGACAGAACTCTGGGCTGGCAGGACTGTCTATCGCCCTACATGATTGCCACACGCGGTAGATCGTTCTGGCAGGTAGTCCTCGACAGAACTCTGAGCTAGGATGTCGGTCTATCGCACTACATGATTGCCACACACGGCAGATTGATCAGGTAGTCCTCGATAGAACTCTGGGCTAGCATGACGGTCTATCGCCCTACACGATTGCCACACGCGGTAGATCGTTCTGGCAGGTAGTCCTCGACAGAACTCTGGGCTGGCAGGACGGTCTATCGCCCTACATGATTGCCACACATGGCAGATTGATCAGGTAGTCCTCGACAGAACTCTGGGCTGGCAGGACGGTCTATCGCCCTACATGATTGCCACACGCTGTAGATCGTTCTGACAGGTAGTCCTCGACAGAACTCTGGGCTAGCTTGACGGTCTATCGCCTTACATGATTGTCACACATGGCAGATTGCTCAGGTAGTCCTCGATAGAACTCTAGGCTAGCATGACTGTCTATCGCCCGACATGATTGCCACACATGGCAGATTGCTCAGGTAGCCCTCGACAGAACTCTGAGCTAGGATGTCGGTCTATCGCACTATATGATTGCCACACACGGCAGATTGCATCAGTCGTGGTGCATGGCAGAAGTCTATCAAAAGTAATCGCGATAAAAAGCATGTTATTGATCTGCACAAAATTTACTGCTCGTTAGCACCATTCTTGCTTTCCATTTTACTTTTATTATGCAATGACCTGTTTGTGTGGGTTTTTTTTTATCAACTCTGAAACGGTGAACAGGCGCACACGTTCCTCAACCACTGATCAAGTCGAGTCAATTAAGTTATTGATTGGTCCGTCTAATGTTTGTCCTCGTAAAAGCAAGGGTATTCACTCTTTTACAACCATACAAACCCGAGTTAATTTCGGAATTCGTCTATTATAGCAACCACATTTGAGCACCATATGGAGGGACAGTGCAAGGAAGTGCACGACTTTGAAATGAGACTCACGTTCGTAAGTAGAAGTCCCGATGACCTCCAGCTGTCCTGCTTGTCGGTTCTGCCCACTCGTGGTCGTTATCATGGTGGCCATTGTTGGGACAGAGTCTTCGGCTCTTTCTTGTCCACGGTGTTCGAGATTTTCTTCGAATTGCTTTGCGTCTCCTACCTTGATGCTGGTCACCTTTACAGCGTGACTCTCCGTAAGCTTGTTATCGTTCTTTTCGGAAAACGTGTAGCTAGTTAGGAACTCTTTCAGATGTTTAGAGCTGCCGTTTGCGGACGACGTTACAGAGAGATTGCGCGCCTGAAGACTACCAGGACTGTCCTTGGCTCCCTTTACATAAACTGAACTGTCAGCTGCTAGAAAGAACTGAGCCAGTAAAAGCAGCAGAGATTTTGAATTCATAGAGAAAATGGTGAACGGTCGAGTGTGATCTTCAGAATTCATTTTACAAGCTTACGAAATTCATCAGTGAAATGGGTTTCCGCAAGGGATTTTATTCATGAACATTTAGCCCAAACAAGTATTCGCTAGTTCCGTGGCACTTGTCTATCAAACAAAAGGACGCACGTACGTACGCAGTCATGCATGCGCGCACGCACACATCCACGCACGCACACACACTCACACACACACACACACACACACACAACCCAATTGGAGAAGCGATGTGTGTGTGTGTGTGTGTGTGTGTGTGTGTGTGTGTGTGTGTGTGTGTGTGTGTGTGTGTGTGTGTGTGTGTGTGTGCCGGTTCGTGTGTTGCACAGTAACACTTTTTTTAAATACGCGCCTGTGCGCACATTTTCTCCTCATGAAAAAGACGCATGCTCACGCACATAAAAACAATCACGCATTTTGTTTTCACATTCACTTAATGCGTGTATTAACGTATATACCGCGTGAAATACGATACACGGGGGTGTGGCGGGGTAAAAAGCAATCACATCGACAAACACACACACACACACACACACACACACACACACACACAGAGACACACACATATAAAGCAAACATTAGCTGAGCAGTAAAATCGAACAAACAGGCTCGTACGGACACACGCATGCGCGCGCATTCAATATGTATAGGAGACAAATAGTTACCTTTGGTAAAGGAGAAAGAAAACAATGGTACTGATAAAATGGGAGGAAGCAAAAGGTCAAATCTCGCGAAGGCAGATGTAGTCTTAAGAATTGTAGTAATTTTATTGCGAACCATTCCAATTGTTCACGGTAACACCATTACGTTGGCACAATACACAGCAGCAGGCGAACACAGCGTGATAGACTAGCAACAAAAGAAATTGGTTTTAAAGATAGGTTTTCACAAGAGGGGCCACTTCAGTACATAACATTCTTGTCAGTTTCAAGTATTTTAGTTTTTCTAACTGTAATTTGTGACGCACACGCGCAGTGTGTGTGTGTGTGTGTGTGTGTGTGTGTGTGTGTGTGTGTGAGTGTGTGTGTGTGTGCGTGCGTGCGTGCGTGCGTGTGTGTGTGTGAGTGTGAGTGTGTGTGTGTGTGTGTGTGCGTGCGTGTGTGTGTGTATGTGTGTGTGTGTGAGATGTAAGTTATTCTCTGCAAGAGGACTGATCGTGCAAGCACGTGTATAATGTGTCGCATTGGAATCTTTGATAGTCTGTGTGCTCTGTTGCCTGCGAATGTTCAAAAGTCACGTTATTTTTCTGTCACTTGAGATAAAGTAAACCTTTTGGGAAATAAAAGGAAGAAAGAACAAAATCAGAAAACAAAACAAAAAACACGATAAAAACAGATGAATAAAACAAACAAAGAATGAGTTGTCCCTTTCTCAGTTCAGCGAAAGTGCTGTATTTACTGAGATATGTCATTTTCGACAACATCTCTATTCAAGTATAGATAATTGTATAGATATAGCGATATACGTCGTATATGCTCAACCTGTTGTACGCTTTATCTTTCAGAAAACCAAGTTGTTGAAAAACTGCATTCGATCTTCCATGGTGTGGAAAATCGAGTCAAGAGTAAACATGCTGCTCTTTATTTTAGCAGTGATTGCATGCATGAATGGCACAGTTCAGTCTGATAGTGGACCTGTAACCCCTGCAAAGATCGCAGAACAAACTCAGTTGAACTCTGAAAAAGCAAACCACGTGAGCAGGCAGACTGAGAGATTTATTACGCCAGAGACTTTGAGAATACACGAAACTTCGAGCTGGTCCCGCAGCCAACATAATATTTCTGCAGAGACGTTGAAGTTTTCGCCTGAAAGCACTTTGGATCGTTTTGTCTATGCTTCAAAGTCAGAAACAACTTCGGTGCCTCCTAAGCGAGTGTTTGTTAATGGGTCAGAAAGTTTGAAGTCAGTGTTTGAGTTCGTAGAAACAGGGCCACTTGAGGGTAGGTCTGGCATTTATCTTCTTTCATTTATTAGTTTTCTCTTTCTTCAAAAGGCCTACTCCGCCTCCCGTAAACCATCAATTTCTGATCACAGACACCGCCAAGCTTTTACAAAGTACAAAAACCCTTTTGTTTGAACGCTTACCGCCAGGGACCACCCTAGGTGCAATCAATTTTCAAAGAATTTATTTCGACGTTTAGGTATCAATCGGAAGCTATAGTTATGGCGCTAGACATAACTCTTAAAATCTGGAAAAACACATTCACAGCTTGTGAAACAAACATTGTTAAAACACGACAGAATTCTTTTATCATCCAAACAAAAGTCAGTGCAATTCGAAGTTTTGACAGTTTGAAAGTGGTGAGTCCGGGTGAAGAAATAAACTTGTCCGTGTATGATGTAGTTCTTTTCATTTGATGACGGGGAAGTAGGCTACCGAAAACCATACAACTTTTCCCCTTTTTGTGATGCTAGTCGACTGAGCTTTCGAACATTTGATACTGTTTGTTGCTGTGCCTGGTAGGTCGAGTATTGCGAGCATAAAAAGAAACCCGTACGTCCACGACTGACAGGGCTACTGCCACATCACATGGGCTGATCATAGCCCAAGCAGGCGGTGTTTTCCGCAAATCGCTACAGTTGGTGTGGAGTCAACCGCTACTCGGTTTGTGTCACTATCAGTCATTTATTGTAGCTTAGATTCAGAGAAACACAATAAAATGCTAGTGCAGACCTTGAGTTGCTTTGAAGGCGTAAACGACTCCATTATCATAGGTCATGTATGAATAAAGTGCGTCACACGGGGCCCCGATGGCTCGGAGCTTGAATAAACCACGAGATCTGGTGTGCGTGTGCTTTACGCGTGCTGAATAGCCATGCAAGTGATCTGCAAGTGTCATTTAATGTTAGCTATTTCGAGTGTTTTCCATCAGGTTAGTTATACTGTTTTAGTGAAAAGATGGCATCGTTCTGTAACCCTTCTGTGAGGCGGAGGGGGCCTTTAAGTTTTAGGCAATGCGCTACCCATTAAATTGCAGACTTTTGAGAAACTAAAGTATGCAAAGATTTTCCACACAGCGCTTAGAGTTTTAATAATTAAAACAATGATATTTAGATTCTCCAGTCCTGTTGTGTGGTGACATCATTACAAGCCCCAAACCGAACTGTGTAGCCGGTGTAATACGAGAAAATTACTCCCACGAGATTTTTACTCCGGAGTAAACATTTCGTACGAAAATGTTACTCCCTTAACGAAAAAAGTACTCCCCCATAACACAAGAAAGTTACTCCCCACGACAGGTGAGCTCCGAGTAAACATTTCGTACAAAATGTCACTCCCCTGACGAACAAATAACGAATAAATTACTCTACCCTAACACGAGCAATTTAATTGCCCGTGTCAGGTGTACGAAACTTTTACTCCCTTGTCCCCTGTTAGTCTTGGTGGTGGAAGGGGTGGAGGGAGAGTAGCACGACATTTGTTTGCGCGAGATCTCATATTGGCATTATCCCTTCGCCCGCATCCTATTTTCGCGTACGAGATTTTAACTGGAAGTACAAAAAATGGGGAGTAAAAATTTCGTGTAGGGAGTAATTTTTTCGTGCCTTGGGGAGTTCTTTTCTCCTACGAAAGGTGTACTCGGAGTAAGAATTTCGTACGAAATTTTTACTCGGGAGTAAATTTTTCGTGGAGTAAAAATTTCGTGTTACACCGGCCCTTGGTGCGATGTTTTGTGGCTGCTTGTGTCGTTTTCAACAGAACTCTTCTGTTTGCAACATGCACTGTCTCAGTAAATGTCCACGGAAGCACTTCCGCTTTTTGAGTTTCTTATAAAATGATGTCTCTATTCTTATCTATTCAGGTTACATTCAAACGAAAGGCCTCAGAGACTTTAACGATGTTTCCCCGCAGAAAAGCTGGCACAAGAACATTTCTGTCACTGGTCCTCATGACCATGTGATCATGCTCAGCATGCAGTTTTCACGAATACTTCTATGCGAAGACAGAATCATTGAAGTATTCACTGAAAGTGCGGACGGCCAGAAACGCTTGGTGTGGAAATTATGTGGTAAAGACAACTTTCCAGATGTGCACGTCGTCCCAAGTCACACCTTCCACGTGCATTGGAAAGTGCATTATAGGCGTCAGCTCCAAGATACGGGTTTTCGAGTTTTGTTTTCCTTCCATGAGGTTTGTGTGCATAGAGGTTTTTTTAACACTTGGCTCGCTTGTTGTTCATTCAAGAAAGTGTGTGTGTGTGGGTGTGGGTGTCCTTTATCTGCAAAAGTCAAGTCACAACACTTCTTGGATAAGAACACCCCGTATATTCAAGGATAAACCGACCGTGCGCATCCGTTCCTGGACCGACAAATCAAACGCGCGATTCTTGGATTGGGTGGTCATAAAGCTGGGCCAGGGCTGCTGGTATATGTATATAAGAATGGATGTAAGATTATGTATGTGTGTGTGTGTGTGTGTGTGTATGTCTGTCTGTCTGTCTGTCTGTCTGTCTGTCTGTCTGTCTGTCTGTCTGTCTGTCTGTCTGTCTGTGGTCGCCATACCTCAAAGATGGTAAGATGTAGAGGCATAAACAAGATATACTCCGTCATGCCTGTTTTACACTGTGCCGAATATCCTTGCGAATATGAACATGTTGTATTCGGCCAAAAAAAAGAGGCGAATGGACAGGAAAAAATATTGAAAATTCGAAGCCTTACCGATCATTGCGAATGCATACAAATCCATATACGAATGTCTTGCGGATGTATTACGAACGTTGCGAGTGGCCTTGCGAGTGTTGCGAGTGCTTGCAAACATTTTACGAATAAAGCAATTATGCAATTCGCATTGTTCGTAATACTGCTCTTACACTGTGCCGAATTTCCCTTGCGAATAGAATTCACCAATAATTCATTATGATCGGGACATGGTCGTAAGACATTCGTAATGTTCTTAACCATTCGTCTCTTGTTGCGAATATTAGCAACATGCTCCTAAAATATTCGCAAGGAATGCATATTCTTCAGTATTCGCAAACCATTCGTAATCATCGTAAAGGTATTCGTAGCGCTCGCAAGGTATTCGCAATGATCGGTACACAATCGCAAGCACTCGCAACTATTCGTAAGACATTCGCAAGAAATGTGTATATAAACATGTTGTATTTGGCAAAAAAAAGAGACTATAATGGACAGGAAAAATATTGACCATTCGAAGCCTTACGAATCCTTGCGAATGTCTTACGAATGGTTGCGAATGTCTACTGATCATTGCGAATGCATACGAATCTATATTCGCAAGGATATTCGGCACAGTGTAAGACAGGCATAACGAATGTTTGCGAATGCTTTGCGAGCCTGACGAATCCATTGCGATGATTACGAATGTTCGCAAGGATATTCAGCACAGTGGGAGACATGCATAACGAATGGTTGCAAATGCCTTGCGAGCGTTACGAATACATTGCGATGATTACGAATGTCTTGCGAAATCTTACAAGTACGTTGCAAAAAAAGTTAAGAATATGACTTCTTTGCGAATATTAGGAACATGTTGCTATGTTCAAAACAAGAGACGAATGGTGGCGAATGGTTAAGAACATTTACGAATGTCTTGCGATCATGTCCGGATCATTGTGAATTATTGGAAAATTCTATTCGCAAGGGAAATTCGGCACAGACATGGCAAGAGGCAGGAACAAGATAGGGTGCATGCACACTGCCTAGGAGCCGCAGATGTGCACCTGGGTTTTATTTTCTTGCTTAATGTTTCTTGCTTAATTGTTTTCTTTCTCAGATTATGAAACTCCTCATTATTGAACAAAAAATACATAATGCAAGACCAGTACAGCACCCACTGTTCTCCTGTAGCAAGCACATAACGCCCGTGATATTAGAGACTCTCTATTGCTCCTATTAAAAAAAGAAATGTTGAAGAAAAACATTAATCGGACAGTTCAGGATATTTCTAGAAGCAAAGGGAGGTAACTTTCTTTGTTATCCAAATAAGGGAGGTTACTATGATAATAATTGGTAAGCACACATGTCTCAAAATGCTTTAGATCTCTGCTAACACCCGGGTGAAGCCGAGCTTGACTGCTAGTATATAATATATAAGAATGGATGTAAGTGTCTGTCTGTCTGTCTGTCTGTCTGTGGTCGCGATACCTCAAAGATGGTAAGAGGCATAAACAAGATATGGTGCGAGTTCAGTGTGATATGAAAAGTTTCCTGAACCCAATTTTTGACTTTCAAAGTTAATCTTCATACATTTAGCAATGCACAAGTGTGACAGGGAGACTACCGTCACCCTTCACAGCAGACTCTGCAGAGTTGTTCGCCTAAGAAGTTGCGAGCTATTTATAGCTCGCAAGGCAACACCTGTGGATTGTAGAGTTCTGTTTATGATGGAGTCTGGCGGCTTTTGTCTCTCTGTATGTTCATGGATTCCTTTGCGAATGCATAACAGTTTTTATAGGGCTTAGAAATAAGCTCTAAAATTCTCAATCCTGTTTGATTGGACTTCGCCTCCAAAGGTGATTGTGGTGTTTCGGCACTCGGTTACACAAGCAAAATATGACAACGTAATGGCGAGTTTTGGTTTATTGCTATGGTAAAGATGTGATAGTGTTGACTGCTTGGAGAGAAAAAAAATAACAGAGGGTAGTAGTCTTCCTTAATCTGGTTCAGAGCATGATGTATTTTAATGTTTAAAGGTAGCTTTTTTCTGATAAGAGCTAGAGCCAATATTATGCTGCTGAATATGTAAAAAATGAACTTTGTGACTCATCTGAGTAGCAGGACAGCCTTCTTGACCGTCAGCGTCAGGCTTACAGTCCGTCAGTCGTCAGCGCTGTCCCTAGATGAACAACTTAACATTGAGTTTGTGTATTCGGCCGTTTTAAGCTAGAGCTTTGAAACTTTAAAAATGTCAAGGGCGATAAGAATGCTGGACATTACGCAAATATAGTGGACTCTCGTAATATTTCAAGGTCACAACAAGGTTATTAGCAGGTAAAGTTCATTTTTCACATATTCAGCAGCATTATATTGGCTGTGGCGGAAACGGCGTGTATATATCCACTGGTTCGTCCCACTGAGCTAAATATAGATCAGCTTGCCCCACAACCAACTAATAACACTCTTCCACAGCCGATCAAAATCCCGACAGAATTGTGACCGGAATTTGTCTTTTTAAATATCTCTCTCTCTCTCTCTCTCTCTCTCTCTCTCTCTCTTTACTCTCAAAAAAAAATTTGCCTATTTTATCCACACACACACACACACACACACACACACACACACACACACACACACACACACACACACAAATTCTTATATATTTAATTTTTCCTTAATAACTATTTCTTATCTTTTCATTTTTTTCATTAGCAGCTATTTATAATGCCCTCATTAAAACAAAATTCAAATTTGTTTCCATTACATTCTTCTTTTCCATTACATTTATATAATTTTAAAACAAATGGTCACACTTTTTTTTAATCAAAATAAACTCTCTCTCTCTCTCTCTCTTTCTCTCTCTCTCTGATGTTGTTGAACATGTATTAGATATGGTTGAAAACGACGTTAAACACCAAATAAAGAAAGAAAGATGTATTAGAGAGACCGATTTCGAAAAAAGAGGTCACTCTTGCAATTAGAAAGCTGAAGAACGGAAAGTCTGCTGGTCCAGATGGGCTGATTGGTCAAGTCAAGTCAAGTATTTTATTGTTTTGGGCCCAGAGGGCTTTGAAACAAAGATATAACTTTAACAAAAAAGGTAACAAATCAGACAGTTAATATATGTATACAAATTGAGCGGACAAATACAACAATACTATACAACCAAAAAATAAATTGGCAAAATACACTTCCATACATACAAACAAAAAGAAAAGAAAAATAGTTGAGTTGTTCAAGCATTTGGGTGAGGCTGTAGTGATGTTTTTGGTAAGGTTGTTTAATGTCTTGTTTGATAGTGGTTTTTACCCGGACAACTGGAAGGAATCAATAGTCTTGCCTATGTTTAGGAAAGGTCAGATAAATGACACCAATAACTACAGGGGAATATCACTGTGTGATGTCAGCAGTAAATTATATAGCTCCATAATTAATAACAGATTGCAGGAATGGATTAGCATAAATGATATTAATGGTGAACATCAAGCTGGATTTAAAAAAGATCATTCAACAGTTGACCATATCTTTACACTCCTGGCGGCCATTCCGAAACAGTTTACAAATAACAGAAAATTGTATATAGCATTTGTTGATTTTGAGAAGGCATTCAATTCGATTTCTAGGAAACTTCTGTGGCCTGTACTTATGAAAAACGGTATTAGAGGAAAATTGCATCGTTGTGTGAAAAGCATGAATTTGGATGTGAAAGCTAAAATAAGATGTGGCGCTAAATTTACTGATGTAATCAATTGTACATTATGGGGTAAAACAAGGTGATGTATGAAGCCCTGTGTTGTTTTCGTAAATTTATTAATGAATTAGCTTTGGAAGTAATGGAAAATGGAAAACATGGTGTGACATTTGATTTTGTTGAATTTTTCATATTGCTTTTTGCTGATGACATTGTATTGCTCTCCACAACTGTTGTTGGCCTGCAAAGACAGCTGAATAATTTGTACAATGTAGCTTCTCGATTGGAGTTGAAAGTTAATATGAACAAAACTAATATTATTGTTTTCCTTAAAGGAGGATATTTAGCTAGTTGTGAAAAATGGAATTATGGTGCAGATAGAGTTGTTGTTGTTAACGCTTATAAGTATTTAGGAATATTTTTGTCCACGAGACTCAGTTTTAATGTTTCCTGTCAAGATTTGGTGAGTAGGGGTAAACAGGCAGTGTTTGGTATACTTCGTGTGTTGCACAAGTTAGAGAGTAGTTCTTACAAATTGTTTACAAAATTGTTTGATTCTCAAGTTTAACCGATTGTGCAATATGGTGCTGAGATTTGGGCTTTCCCAAAAGGTACGGAAATAGAAAAACTGCACTTATTCGCCATGAAACGATTCCTACATGTAGACATTAGAACACCAAACGACCTTTCGTATGGTGAATTGGGAAGATTCCCAATATATCTAAACTCATATGTAAAGTGCATTACATATTGGCTAAAATTAACAAGAAGGGAAAATTCTAAGATTCCATGTAAAGCATACAAAGTTATCTATAATTTAGACTGTAATGGCAAGATTACATGGGCGACGGATGTTCGAAAGTGTTTGTTCTCTCATGGGTTTGCAGATGTACGGTACAACCAAGGGGTGGACAGTATTGGTGGATTTTTGAAATGTTTCAGACAACGATTGATAGATTGCAGATGGCAAGACTGGAACGACCATATGCAAAGCAGTGATCGATTTTCTACATACAGATTGTTTAAGACCGGAAGCAGTACTGAAGCGTATATAGATATGGACATGAACAGCTATGTGAAAAGTGCATTAACTAAATTTAGGTTCGGTGTATCGGATCTTGCTGTACACAGATGTAGGTATAGTGTACGGAGTGAGGAAGATTTGTTGTGCCGTCTGTGTAAATTGGCTGAAGAAAATGAAATACACTTTATGTTTTGCTGTCCTGCACTACGTGACCTAAGAGTATTATTGATAAAGCCAAAATATAATAATAATAATAATAATAATAATAATAATAATAATAATAATAATAATAATAATAATAATAATAATAATGGACATTTATTAATCGCCCCTTCTCACAAGAGCTCACGGCGATTTACATATTAATTTCTGCCGTGTGAGATGGAATTTTTTATAATCATCCATGTATGTACCGATATACTTTGCTTATATCCACTGGAAATGTCAGTCAAATATCCAAATTAGCACAATATATTTATCAGGGAATGAAAAGATTAATCACTGTGACATGATTTATGTACACATGTATTACTGTTTGATGTGTACAAATTTGGGTCATTTATGAAACAACACAATATTCTACTATGATTATGTTGTATATCCTTTGCCGGATGCCGCTTTTGACTACACACTCCCGACGATGCGGGTTTGTCTGAACCCATACATTTGAAAGAGGGTTTTTACCGTTTATTCCTCTAACGACGATGTGGGTTTGTCTGAACCCATACATTTGAAAGAGGGTTTTTACCGTTTATTTCTCTAACGACGGGGTGGGTTCAGGGAAACCCACAGCGCTACTTCAGTGGTTGCATCGAGTTTCTCCCTTCACCGACCTCTTGCAGGGGAGGGAGAGGGGGAGGGAGAGACTGAGAGAGACTGAGAGACTAAGAAAGAGAGAGAGAGAGAGAGAGAGAGAGAGAGAGACTAAGAAAGAGAGAGAGAGACTAAGAAAGAGAGAGAGAGAGACTAAGAAAGAGAGAGAGAGAGAGACTAAGAAAGAGAGAGAGAGAGTCTAAGAAAGAGAGTGAGAGACTAAGAAAGAGAGAGAGAGAGAGACTAAGAAAGAGAGAGAGGGAGACTAAGAAAGAGAGAGAGAGAGAGAGACTAAGAAAGAGAGAGAGACTAAGAAAGAGAGAGAGAGAGAGACTAAGAAAGAGAGAGAGACTAAGAAAGAGAGAGAGAGACTAAGAAAGAGAGAGAGACTAAGAAAGAGAGATACTAAGAAAGAGAGAGAGAGAGAGACTAAGAAAGAGAGAGAGAGAGATACTAAGAAAGAGAGAGAGAGAGACTAAGAAAGATAGAGAGAGAGACAAATAAAGAGAGAGAGAGAGACAAATAAAGAGAGAGAGAGACTAAGAAAGAGAGAGAGAGAGACTAAGAAAGAGAGAGAGATAGAGACTAAGAAAGAGAGAGAGAGAGACTAAGAAAGAGAGAGAGAGACTAAGAAAGAGAGAGAGGGAGACTAAGAAAGAGAGAGAGACTAAGAGAGAGAGAGACAAAGAAAGAGAGAGAGAGAGACTAAGAAAGAGAGAGAGAGAGACTAAGAAAGAGAGAGAGAGAGACTAAGAAAGAGAGAGAGGGAGACTAAGAAAGAGAGAGAGAGAGAGACTAAGAAAGAGAGAGAGACTAAGAAAGAGAGAGAGAGAGACTAAGAAAGAGAGAGGGACTAAGAAAGAGAGAGAGAGACTAAGAAAGAGAGAGAGACTAAGAAAGAGAGAGAGAGAGATACTAAGAAAGAGAGAGAGAGACTACGAAAGATAGAGAGAGAGACAAATAAAGAGAGAGAGAGACAAATAAAGAGAGAGAGACTAAGAAAGAGAGAGAGAGAGAGAGAGACTAAGAAAGAGAGAGAGAGACTAAGAAAGAGAGAGAGAGAGACTAAGAAAGAGAGAGAGAGAGACTAAGAAAGAGAGAGAGGGAGACTAAGAAAGAGAGAGAGACTAAGAGAGAGAGAGACAAAGAAAGAGAGAGAGAGAGACTAAGAAAGAGAGAGAGAGAGACTAAGAAAGAGAGAGAGAGACTAAGAAGAGAGAGAGAGAGAGACTAAGAAAGAGAGAGAGAGAGACTAAGAAAGAGAGAGAGAGAGAGAGACTAAGAAAGAGAGAGAGAGAGACTAAGAAAGAGAGAGAGAGAGACTAAGAGAGAGAAAGAGAGACTAAGAAAGAGAGAGAGACTAAGAGAGAGAGAGAGAGAGACTAAGAAAGAGAGAGAGAGACTAAGAGAGAGAGAGAGAGAGACTAATAAAGAGAGAGAGAGACTAAGAAAGAGAGAGAGAGAGACTAAGAAAGAGAGAGAGAGACTAAGAAAGAGAGAGAGAGACTAAGAAAGAGAGAGAGACTAAGAAAGAGAGAGAGAGACTAAGAAAGAGAGAGGGCTTTGGCTACAGTGGTTGCTTTCTGATCACGTGTTGGTACGGCAACAGTAAACTTCGTAAACACATCCGTGATAACCAAAACATTTTCACGACCATCCGAGGCCTTGTCGAGGACTGTAAAGTCAATTGCCACAACCTCCAAGGGTCTTGTCGCTATCAAATGTCCCAAGGGCGCACGCGTTTTGATGTGAGGCATCTTGGCAACGTTACAACGCTCACACTGCTCAACCCAACGCCCTACATCGGCAAACACGCCTGGCCAATAGCATCTTTCTTGCAACAATCGGGCCGTCCTCTCCACCCCTTGGTGCCCCGAGGTATGAACACTCTCAAACACAGACTGGCGCAAAGGTTCTGGCAAAACCAACTGCAGCACTTTCTGTTCCGTATGTGGTGGAGTGACTTGGCGGAACAAAAGTCCGTCCTTCATAGTCAGTCTCTCCCATTGTCTCTTCAAAGTTACAAAATCGAGTCCTTTCCCTTCCACCTCCTTCCCGCTGGGACACTCTCCTCTTTTCACAAACTCTGCCATCAGTCTTATGGAAGTGTCTTCTTTCTGCATTTTTTGCAGCTCTTCTACAGAGATGGATGGCAGGGACTGTGTGGCACCCAAATCTGACCCCGTTTTCTCTCCTGCCCTGGGCCTATCAACTTCATCATCTTCGCTCATCGACTCAGCACTCACACCCATCGCTAAAACCTTCTCCCATCCCGCAGAACCTAATTCTACTGGGACCGAGCTCCCTGTTTTGTACTCAGCTGGTACAACCTCATTATCACTATCCTCTTCTCCTGGCTCTTGGCACAATGCTCTGGACAGCACATCTGCCGCCACATTTGATTTGCCACTTCGGTACTGAACCGTAAAGTCAAACGTAGCCAACTGGGCTACCCACCTCTGTTCTACTGCCCCAAGTTTAGCAGTCGTCAAGTACCTAAGGGGGTTGTTGTCTGTCAGAACAACAAACTGCGCACCCAGAAGATAACCCCTAAACTTCTCACAGATAGCCCACCTTAGAGCACCCAGTTCTAACCTCATAGAGCTGTAGTTCACAGGATTTTTCTCTCCTGGTCTAAGTGTGCGACTAGCGTATGCGATCACACGCTTCTTGCCTCCCTGTTCCTGTGTCAAGACAGCACCAAACCCATGCAAGCTAGCATCAGTCTCAAGGATGAATGGTTTCGAATAATCAGCGTACCCCAAAACTGGCGTAGACGTGAGTGCGTCTTTAAGCCTATCGAATGCTTGTTGGCAGTCTGCTGTCCATCTTTCCCCTATCTCTACGTTTTTTCCACGTTTTCCAGCCCCATTCTGCGTCATCTGTCCCACTAGTGCATGGAGAGGGCCTGCCATCTTTGAAAATCCAGCCACAAATCTTCGATAGTATGAAGCGAACCCCAGAAATGACCTCAAATCTTTCAGTGACTTAGGTCTCGGCCAGTCTTTCACGACTTTGACCTTTTCTTCTTCTGTGGCAATTCCTTCACCCGACACGGTGTAGCCCAAGTACTGGACCGACCGCCGACATAAATGGCATTTTGATGGGTTCAATTTCAGGCCTAGCTCCCTGAGTCTGAGCAACACCTGACGCAGTCTTTGCAAATGCTCTTCAAAAGTTTGACTGAACACCAACATGTCGTCCAAGTATACGATCAAGATTTGAAACAACAAATCGGACATCCCAGTGGACATTAGTCTCTGAAAGGTTTGGGGAGCTGTACACAAACCGAACGGCATCCGTTTGTACTCGTACAAACCGAAAGGCGTAGTGAATGCCGTTTTGTGTTGATCTTTTTCATCCATCGCGACCTGGTAATACCCAGACGCCAAATCAAGCGTCGTAAAGTAAGTCGCTCCGTGCAAGGCATCAAGAGTCTCATCAATACGTGGCAGTGGGTATGCGTCACGTCTTGTCTTAGCATTGAGCTTTCTATAGTCTACGCAGAGCCTCAGCTCACCGTTCTTTTTCCGTACAAGTACAATGGGTGCAGCATATGCACTACTACTGGGTTGGATAATATCCTTTTCCAATAGTTCTTGTATGTGTTTCTTCACTTCACCTAGCTGAGTAGGTGGGATTCTACGAAAAGTCTGTGCTACTGGCACATCATCATCAGGGATGGTGTGCTTGACCTTGTTAGCAAATCCCAAATCCAAGTCATTCTGAATCAACGTATCAGAAAACTCTGCAAACAACTGTTGCAGCTGTTCTTTTTCTTCTGGACTTGCATCACAGTCTGACAGATCAATTTCTGTTTTCTTTGCACTAGGGGGTTTTGACTGACCCTGAGAAAAGGTTATTTCTCTGTCGGTTTCTGTGACCTCTACCGACTGACAAACTACATGACCGACAGTATGAACTGTACCTATCGGTGTACGCGCTTTCAAAAGTATGCCTTCTTCGCCAACGTTGACGACTGGGACTTGCCACTTAGCATTTTTCTTGGCTACAGTCTGAGCTACAAGAAATCTACCATGGCTACCACGTAGGGGCTCTATGACCAACTCATCCCCTAAGTTTGTTTTTGGAACTGACACGTTCACCTGCATAACTGACCTAGCTGGCAGAAAGACATCACAAGAAAGTTTTGCTATCCCCACACAAGACTCTGACTGATCTCTCCTTTTTGGACAGTTTATTTCTACCTTATCCAGCTCTCCTATCACGTTCATGCCAATTAAGACATCAGGTTCCAACTTTCCAGCTTTGACTAGAACACCACGTGACTCTACAACCTGCCCACCTATTTCGACATCCAGTACCACATATCCTATGTAAGGAATATCCAGACCGTTGGCCCCAACCAAACGTACCATACGTTCGCGAACCAAGTCAAGGTGGCTAAAATGCTTCTGAAAAACGTTTTCACTCATTATCGACACCTGTGATCCTGTGTCCAATAAACAGTTAAACTCTTTCCCTTCTAGCTTAGCCTTCACCTCAGGTTTCCCACCAACTGACTGTTGCCAAAATGAGCCTGTAGAGCCACGGAAGTCGGGCGTATGGCTCTCTACATCCGACTTTCCCTGTTTAAAGCCTCCCCTCTCATCTCAGTCTCGACCTGAACTTCTGATTTTCTACCCCCTGGTTTGTTTTTTGGGCAACTTCCCTGCATATGCCCTGGCTGTTTACATTTGAAACAAATGGGCTGTCCGCTATCGGTCCAACGGAACTTAGTTTGTCCACGTCCACGGCTGCGTTCGTCGACATCACCACCCCCTATCCTCGAACTTTTTGCCTGCTCTTCCAGCATCTTTTTCAGCCTATGTATTTCTGCCTTCAAGGACTGAAACTCAGAGTCTGCCGAATCAGTTGCTGCCATGTGACTGCTTACTCTAGGCCTGCCCTTGCCCTTGTGTAGAGACTCCCACTCTAACGCTCGAACGCGTAACTTGGCATAATCAAGTTGTCTGTCCCTCCTCAGGCAACGCAGCTCCCAAACCAAGTTCTTGTCTTGCAGTCCCTCAATAAACTGATCATTCAGTAGTTCTTGTGAGCTAACCGGCCTTCCTGCCGACTTTTCTTTCTTTTGGAGATCAGAAAACAAGTCTGACAAAGCACATGAATACTCCCTAATTCCCTCCTGCGGACCCTGTACTCTACTGGCAAATGACCTAGTAATCTCTGGCAACGTCCTGTCATCCCCAAATGCTGCTCTCAAAACTGAAAACAACACAATGAGACTCTCTATGTTCTGACCACAAGAACGCACTTCCCTCCTTGCCGCCCCTTCTAGATGCTCTAGCACAAACTGCACAGAATCTTCCTCTCTAGGAATTGCTCTAGATACACTGGATATGAATTCGTCCACAGTGTAAGCTGAATCTTCCCCAGAGAACCTGCGCACCTTCCTTGGAGTCGGCACAATAACCGTGAGATTCGGTGAAGTGGAAGAAGCTGGGCTGAAAAACCTACCCCTCCCCAGACCTCGCATGGTTAACATTTCAGGGCGATCACGGTGAAAAGACACTGTGGGGGTGCTCCTGGGACTACCACCCACTGCCTCTTCCATCTCACCGTCGCTCATGGTGAACAATAAAACAACAATATCACACAAGTGACACTATTCTGCTCAAATGTATACAAAATGCTTGAACATAAACACAGCACACAAAATGAGGCAAATATGCAGTAATGCTCACTAGACCCACAAGTCCACGAATTCAACAAAATGTCACTACCGGGTCAGTAGCAAGACATGATAAAGCAGATATACAGAACGCACACGGTATCAGGACGCCTGTTCCGCATCAGCCACTGTTCCTCTGTGGAAGATATTTAAAAATTCCACTCACCATTGGCCGTCGATACGTTCCACTAAATGTCCTTTCACATTACTGGCACGTGCAGAAACAAACACAGTCACCACAGATCCTCGGAAATTGACGGTGTTAAAGTCGTCCACTCCCTGGGGTTGGTCGATAGTCGAGCTGGAGTCTCTCCTCCAAAGTCCGTCCATCACCGGGTCGTTCCAGGTTGGTGACGGTGGTTCCAGGTTGGTGACGGGTGGTTCCAGGTTGGTGACGGGTGGTTCCAGGTTGGTGACGGGTGGTTCCAGGTTGGTGACGGGTGGGATAGCGTGTATACCTAAACTACTACTACTGTACTACTTTCTATTCTCAAAATGTGTCCACTTATCTATCCTGTCGGGCGACGCCAAAATGTGGTGGAGCGCATGCGGGTGTTGCAATTACAAAAAAGCGAGAGGGAGAGAGTACACAAACAATAAAAAGTTTGAATACATTGAATGATGTTCTCTGTCCTCTTTATTGCATAACACTCACGCACACAATCACCAAGCATTTAAAATAAAAGTTAAAAATAAGGTTCGTCAGACTAATGCTACTTTTCAATAAACATTTTCAACACTTAGTCTGAAAAAGGTGGAAACACATACTCCGCACTCAACTCAGAAATAGCTTGCCAAAATGTGGTGTCAGAAGTGGGGTGAGGCAAATCTCTACTACGAAAAAAGTTCTGTTGCCACAACACTATAAAGTCACTGGTGTAACGTGTGCTCTAAAACACGCTATTAAACACGGTAGTAAAACACTACCTAGAACTAACACGCTATGCTAAACATACACTATGCTAAAACACGGTAGTAAAACACGCTATGCTATACATACACGGTAGTAAAACACGCTATGCTATACATACACGGTGGTAAAACACGCTATGGTATACATGCACGGTAGTAAAACACGCTATGCTATACCTACACGGTAGTAAAACACGCTATGCTATACATACACGGTAGTAAAACACGCTATGCTATACACAGTAGTAAAACATACACGCTATCCCACCAAGAGTCCGCTCGGCTGGGAAAACAAAAAGTAAAAGCAAAGTCAGTAATTACCGAAGCGACAATTCATATCAAAGTATCATCTCACACAGTCATCAACACCACAATTACAATCATTCAAGTTCCAGTATTACATCATGCATGTTTGGTTTTCTCAATCTTATCGTTGGCCTTCTCTTCTGTTGTTAATTACACATCATTTTATTACAGCTGTCAATTTCCAGACAAAACAACAGACCATTTAGCCAAATCCAATATTGGTCCGAGAGGGGACCAACTTTCTGTGCTTGCTGAGATCTAATTCCACACATTCACATGACTAAAGACCAATCAAATTATTGTGCCAATTCCAAAGAAGATGTACCGATAACAAAAGGTCTATTCTCACCTGGTCTACATCATCTCTGGACACGAAACACTCCCTGGTTCACAACAGCATTCGGTTCCAGGACATACAGCCAACACACACTCCATCACTCCAATTGGTACACACCAACACACACTTTTTCACTTCACAAATGCATCACAAATGCATAATTCATCCAAAGGCCGGCAAGGCTTGACATGTTCTTTCTCTGCCAGTCCAGGCCACAAGTGCGCGTTTGTTTCAACTTTGGCCGAGTTCATTACAACTTTTACTCATTTTAGTCGGGAAAAGGGGAAGGGGGAAGAGGGTCCTATATGACGCTGCTTGATTATGCGTCGCCACCCCAAACATTCTTTTATCAATACGATCTAAACTAATTTAACTTATTAAGAACAAAACTAAGCATTCCCCATTCAGGAATATTCAAACAAATGCATAGTCTGTGTGTTTTCATTCAAACCGAACACGCAGACGTAACCGATAGACACAAGCTGACACCCCTGTCTGTGAAATGACGAAACCCTGAAACCTACGTCATACCGACGTCATACCTACGATAACAGCCTACGACGCAATACAGGCGCTTGAAATTATAATTCTATTGACACAGTCACACAATGTCAATACAGATTTCTCTCACTCACCACATTCGTATTCATATTCTCTCTCTCTCTTCGAATTTGTGTGCTGGCGTGTGTGTGTATGTGTTCGTAATTTAACAATTTCTGTGTGGTCCTTATATGCTGACTTTATGAGAAAGCCTGAGAAAATATCTAAAAATCGTTACAATCATGTTACGTCATATCAGTGTAATCTCATTTTTGGCTCACGTAAGTGTAGCCTATGCGATCGTAACTTTGTCTGTCTGTGCGTGCGTGCGTGTGTGTGTATGTCTGTGGTAGAAACTTTAACATTTGACTGAACACCGAAATACTAATTTTACCTGGTTATTATTTAAGCAACAGCTTCAAAGTATTGAAGCAATGATCAACATTTCGTCGGCACGTATGTAGTTAAAGTGTGTATCCAAAGAAAACGGGTGGTAGGGGGTTTTTTTTTTTGGGGGGGGGGGTAAAACAGGTGACTGGTTTGTGTCGTGTGTGGTATGTAGACCAGGTCAGGGGTCAAGGTTAGGTCAGATCGCGTGAAGGATTGTGGTATAGATACAGTTATCACCGAGCTGCAGTTCGCCGATTCGGAGAAGACGATTTCACATTGTTCGGTTTCGTAGCTCCAGAAAAATAGATAAAGAAGATACCAAAGGAGATTTCCTACAGGTTAATCTGCACAGCGTGTTTCCAGTGTCTGCGCGAGGAAGCGCAGCGCTGTCGAAAGCGCAGTGTCGATCTGGCCATCTCAGGCAGTCGTGTCCCCGTAAGTAGGTCACAGACAGACAGATCTAGATCTAGTGTCTCGCACTCTTGCACCGTGTCACCTATCGTCCTTGTCCGATTGAAACCTCGTAAATCGATTTTGAGCGTTTCGAGAAAAACACAAAAAACGTCTTTAAAAAATAAATTGTCATCAAAATAAGCCAATTTTTTCTGCACATGATCTACAAACACAAACAAATTACTGTGTGTAATTAAATATTGTTGGTCACAATTAAAACGCACGATATTCAACAAAATTGCAAGATACGAGTTTTTCTTTTTTAAAACCCGACCAAACTTGAAGACTTACAAGGTTTTATAACATAGCCAAATAACAAAAAAGACAAAAACAATGTTTAAAAAACGCAGTAAACACACAATCGTTCTTTTGTCACAATTTTAATTTGTTTTTTGATTGTACAAACCGATGTATAATCATTCTTGTGTAAAATGTCCTTGCAGTCTCCTTGCAACCTTGTCAATTAACACACAAACAAAGCCAAGTGTAAACTGAAGCTTATCAGTACATAACATTCTTTGCTTGCAGGGAAGCGTAAACATCCATACAAGAGCCTTTTTGTATGCACAGAAAACAGGGTATTCCTTAAAAACAATGAGCTATCTTAGTTTGAGTGCAATTGTCATCTAAATGTCCTTGAACAGTTAGTAGTTATGCAGGATGACCACTCATGAGAAGGCAGAGCTTAACGACCATGTGGTAGACCATTATAGTATTGGTATGAATCTACTGCAAAAACCTCTTTGACATGTTGAAGATGCTGCCACTTTATGTCTTTGATGGTCAGCCGTACTCAGTAGAGCTGGGGGGTGATATCGGGCTCACCATGTGCTCTCCATCTTCTTTGTGAAAAAGTCCACCACTCCTCAGAATAGATGAGCTTGTAGCGACAAGTACCGTCAGGCAGGTACTTCGGACTGCGAATATCCACTAATTATGGATCCCCAGAAGTGTCTGAGATCAAGAAAGTCCTTGAAGAATGTGTGGGCTACCTGGACAACCTAGTAAGGTTGCCTTTTTCTTGCAGAGGTGATGACTTCCACGTATTCGGCAGGCCAGACTATCTGCCTTCTCCTTAGTTTGTTTTTGATAGCTGGGTGTACAGAGTCCACTTTCATCCAGGTATGACCTTTCTCAGGAAACTTTTGGAAAACGACTTTTCCTTGACTGACTGCAAAGTAAAGATGGGCGTTTCCCAAGACTATTAAACTGCGGTTCTGGTACCCACAGCCGTCATTGTAGATAATGATTGCCTTGGTTGTTTCGCCAACTGTTGCTTTTGACTTATCTTTTTTGACTCATCCTAAAAGTAGCAAGTAACCTCTGTGTCACTCAAGTTGTACAATGTGAAGACAGTAGTGGCAGCACAGCTTGGCCTTGAAGTATTTGTCATTTTGTCATAGGGCCTTGAAGTATTTGTCATAGGGCCAACAAGTCGACCTGCAGATACATGGTGAAAACTTGGACATCATCATTCTCTTTAGCAACCCTCTTGTCAATGTTCTGTTATTTGCAAGCTTCGTCTTTGCGTTGAATGTGCATCTGGTACACATGCTATGGGATGTTTCCGTACTTGGATTCACAGCAAACGTTGCATTCATAGTTTTTGGGGTTGGTGAATCACAATGTTCGGTTTGCTTCACTACTTCCATTACTCCTGGAAGATAGTGACTTTGTTTCCAAGCGAAATCTGCACCATCAATTGACTCCTGCTCGCTCATGCGGAGCTTGCACTAGACAGAGCAAACATGACTCCTAATGCAAACAAGTCGAGCAGAAACAGTTTTTGTCATGCTTTACAGTTGTTGGGTCAATGCAGTCCACATGAAACTGACCATGATAATGGACACTGTACACCCACGAAACACAATCAGAGTCCATACCAACAGTGATGTCATCTATGACAAGTTCCGTTTCGAAATCCCATGGTATAGAACTTTTATTCAGGCACACACAGCACATCAACCAAAGATCTTCAAGCGAAGAGAATTGGCTTTCAGGTGTGAAGGACCCACTGCCAGACATGACGGACTGCATTCAGACACTAGAACACAACTTCAGTACGTGACATATGCATACCTGTACATCTTCAGCTAACAAATAAGATCAGAAGTTCAGGACTGAACTGTTACATAGTTAAGAGATATGTCAGAATACTTTAACTGCTTAATCTCTCTTTGTAGTTATGCTTTTGTACTCAGCAAAGGAAAATACTAACAAAAAAATCATTTGAACAATAACTGATGTCGTAGAGTGTCATTTTACTACACAATACGTAATGTGGGCACTTCTAGCTTCATTAATGACGCTAATATTTAATTTTACCTAAACTCTGAGCGTACGGACATGTTACCGTAACCTCGTATCTAACGGAAACAGTTCATTTACCGCCGTGTTTAGATATTCAGACCTGTTTACACTACACATTGAGCGTAGTAAACTACGAATTTGAATAATATACTACGCAACTACGCAAGTCTGTCGTTTTCTACGCAAACGGTATTTTAAAAAAAATAATTTTTTTTTTTTTTCTTCTTAGTTTTCGTCTTTACACCTGTTCCTTGTCCCGTTGTGCTCTCACACCGCCCCGTCCCTGCACGCAAACGGTATTGTTTCGGCTACGCATATCACAATCCGTAATTTTCTTCGTCTCCCTTGACCGATCCATTTTCCAATCCATGTTTTCGGCCAGCAGTCGTTTGCTGCGTGCAGCGTGTAAAGCGCCCACGGGCGTTGCGTTGTAGCTTGTTAATGCCGAATAGGCTTCTCCAAGCAAATGCCGGGCACAACTGAAAGCGTTACTGCCAAACCATGCGGGCGTTTCGACACAATGGCTGAACGCAGAGCACACGAAAGTGAAGATGAGAACTGTGAAGAAAATGACTCCGAAAGGCCACCGACCAAAATGAAAAAGACGAGCAATGCGCCGAACCAAGTCTTTCTACCAAAATATCATCAGGACTACCCATGCCTTGTCTTCGCGGAAAGGAAAACATCATGCTCATTGCACTGTCTGCAATTCCCATTTTTCCGTCAGTCAATCAATATATGTGGTAAAAAGTAGCAATCATTGTTCTTGTTGTTGTGATAGGTCGACGAGAAATTCTACACATTCAATTACAAAACTACACATTTGCCTCATTTTGCTCCCAGAAAATACACATGCAATGTTTTAGGGGTAAACAGGTCTGGATATTAGAAAACTTGTAAGTCGACATACGAGGTTTGCATCGGCCAAAACTGAAAAACACGCGAACAAAAAAAGCTCGTAACTCAAGTTACGTGTAATTTTGGTTCGCGGTTTTGCCAAAATGATATACGAGGTATTTTTATACCCATTTTTAACTGACTTCCAGCGATCTTAGGCTTTCACCACAATAACCAAAAAATCGAGAAAAAATCGTAGATTATATTGATGTAAAAAAGTAGATTTCGCAAAAAATCGAGTTACGAGGTTTTAATCGGACAAGGACGGTATGCTTACTGTGTGTGTGTGTATGTGCGACGGAGTGATTGAGTTTGTGTTACTGTTTGTTGATTTCTTACGTGAGCCTTGAAGGCTTCGCCTCTTGTATACTTTTGATTTGATTACGTGAAATGTTGCTTTTGGATATTTTTTCTATTTTAATCATTGTAAAAACCAATATACCATTAAACCATCCATCTCTTAGAATGCTCTTTTTTGCCAACAGAAAACTCTGGCGCATCCCCAGCTACTACCAAGTGGTCTGTGGAACTGCTCCGTTTCTGACTGGCCTCAGTTCGAGTCCCATTTCAGGTGTAACTTTAACGTCCAATGCCAGGGCGTGGAGGACGAAAGCGGATGTGAGTACACAGGGAACTGCCAAGCGGGACAACTCAGCGCTGCAGGGAGGTAACCTTTGTCCTTGTGCTATTACAGTCGGACCGGTGTAACACGAAATGTTTACTCCACGAAAAATTGACTCCGGAGTAAATAGTTCGTACAAAATGTTTACTCCGAGTACACCTGTCGTACGAGAAAAAAAACCTCCCCAAGGAACGAAAAAGCTACTCCCTCCACGAAATGTTTACTCCCAGTAAAAATCTCGTAGAGAACTTTCCTTTTGTTCGACGTACAAAAAAAGTACTCCCTGTACGAAAGTTTTACTCCACGATTATTTTACGGTCAGAATAAGTTACTCCTAATGTTATTCTTGGAATGAATTAACAATTGTTAGATTTGTTTGGTGTTTGTTTATTTGCTTGACCTGTTCTTTCTCAACATGTTGTTGGATCTGTTGTTTGTTTGTTTGTTTATTTGGGACACACACACACACACACACAAACACACACACACACACACAAACACACACACACACACTCTCTCTCTCACTCACGCACGCACGCATGCAAGCACGCACGTACGCACGCACCACACACAGACACACATACACAAACGCATGCACACACACACACACACACACACACACACACACACAAACACACACACACATACACACACACACTCACATACATACACCGTGACACACACACACACACACACACACACACACACACACACACACGCGCGCGCGCGCGCACACTCACATGCGTGCTTTCTCTCTAACATACGTCACAACCCCCGTCTGAATTGTCAGATGTTAAGTCAAAACTTGATGGCTCCTGTGTTTGAGCTTCATTTATAACGAATCAAATTTTAGCGCTGATTTCTGTTAATCTCATAACCTGCTTTTTCACTTCTGTTTATAGCTGATGATACGCTGTGTAGTCCATGAGTACTAGGCTGTATATCATTGTTACCGAAGCTAGTTTCTGCTGTTCCCAAACTTTGCTTGCAAATATAATATACATTCTGCAAACGCGATTCGCCGTCTTTCTAAAAACATATTGATTATAAACACCTTCATTATTTTTTTAAGATGAGTTGCGATATGCGATTTAAACAATAAATGTACAACCACTCAACTAGAAGAAATTTTTCATTTTGTGTTTTACCAAACATTTACAAAATAAAACTCTATAACCAAGTATTTTTGAGAAAATTTTAAAACATTTAAGGGGGAAGACTGTGGTTGTCAAACTGAACCAGAGGCTGGGGAATACCTGAAAATCGACCCGGACTAAGAGCGTGTAACCTGTATATCGCGCGCCCTGTGTTTTCTCTCATTTGTAGTGCTAATAGTCAATATGAGTGATAAATAATAACTTTCACATTGATAACAGTAATTATTACTGTTCGCGCTAGTATGACCTAAAAGTCTGTTGCAAAATGAGGGAAAGAAATTCTTCGTAACAGGGGGAATAACATTTTGTGAGGGGGATAGAAGTCTTGCAAAATGTGGTAGGGGATTAATATTTTCGTACGAATATTCTCGGGAGTACACCTGTCGTGGGGAGTAATTTCCTCGTGCTACTGGGGAGTAACTTTTTTGTGAAGGGGAGTACACATTTCGACACCTGTCGTGGGGAGTAATTTTTTCTGTTAGGGGTGAGCAATTTTCGTAAGGGGAGTAACATTTTCGCACAAAATCTTTACTCGGGAGTAAAAATGTCGTGTGAGTAATTTTCTCGTGTTACACCGGCTCATAAAAAGGTCGAGAGGACATGACTTCTAGCTTTCTTATAAGCGAGCTATCTTGTATCCGAGCAGCTCGCATATGAGAAAGTATTTTGAATGTGCTTTCTAATAACCAAGTCAAAAAGAAAAGGTTAAAAATAATAGTTAAATAGATTATTTTTCTCTCAGAATTGTTTATATAGAAAGACCACGGTCAAAAATTCATGTGATTCTAAGATCATCATTATCCGGAAAATAATTATGTTTATGAGAGAGTGAGAGGGAGATGGTGACTGGGACTTGAAAATCTTCTTTTTTTCAGTAAATGCGGATTTGTTTCAACTTCTTCAATAATATCCATTTTCTTCTTTAGGTGTGGCCTAGGACCTATCACGTCATATCAAGAGATCTGTTTACGATCTGCTATACAACTGAAAAAATATCCTTAACTTTTCGCATGTCTACAAATAAATGATACGAACAGTGCTGAAGTTTCATTTGCGTATAACCACTGTTGTAAATATGCTAGGCCTGTAAACACGCTTGATACTTTTGGATGATTGGTACGCTACAGCGCTGGCCAGTCATGTGTGACCGCAGCATGCTTTGAGAGGCACCCATCGATAACCGCTGTCAGTTGAAACAACGTGAACGTTCCACTTTTAGGTTCCGGTATAGGGGTGTGTATAGGTTTCACTCGATGTGTTTGTTTGTTTGTTTGTTTGTTTGTTTGTTTGTTTGTGTTCGCATATAGATCTCAAGAATGAACGGACCGATCGTCACCAAACTTGGTGAACAGGTTCTATACATTCCTGAGACGGTCCTTACAAAAATTGGGACCAGTCAAACACACGGTTAGGGAGTTATTGGTGGATTAAGATTAAGAGTGACATATTAATGGTCAAAGGGAAATAACTGTCTGTCTGACTGTCTCTCTGTCTCTCTGTCTCTCTGACGTCTGACTTCTGACTTCCGACTTCCGACTTCCGACTTCCGACTTCTGACTTCTGACTTCTGACTTCTGACTTCTGACTTCTGACTTCTGACTTCTGACTTCCGACTTCCGACTTCCGACTTCCGACTTCTGACTTCTGACTTCTGACGTCTGACTTCTGACTTCTGACTTCTGACTTCTGACTTCTGACTGTCTCTCTGTCTCTCTGTTTCTCTGTTTCTCTGTCTCTCTGACTTCTGACGTCTGACTTCTGACTTCTGACTTCTGACCACACTTGTTAGCAGTGCCTGCTCAGTTGGTGGCAGTGAGAATGCTAAGGACGGGGGTGTTTTTCCTACCTCGGAGGAATTTCTTGTTTCTAATGTGTTTACATGGCCAGCACATTTACGCCATTTCTTCCATACAAATGAAACTTAGGCAGTACTTGTATCAATCATTTGTCCGCAGACATGCACAGTCGTGCATTTTTTGGACGTAAGTGAACAATCCTATGACGGGTTTTAAAACTTTTTGCGAAACATTGCATAACATCTGAACAAATTCATGTTACTGTCCAAAATTGTATTTGAAGTAAGTCTGATATGTGACCCTCCACCACGAAATGAGTCGCATGTCACCTCGAGCGGTCCTGCGCTAGGCTTAATATAAGTCCGGGGAGTGTCTGATAACAGTGTGAGGGTCACTTTAGTCACAGGCTTATAACTCAAACAGTTTTCGCTCTTTTCTAAAACGGTTTTCACCACTGGATAGAGAATAAAAACCTCTTTAAGAACATGTAAAAATATGAAAATCATGAAAAGGTGACATGCGACTCATTCCGTGGTGGAGGGTCACATATGTGGGAATACCATTGTTAATGTTTTTAAGCAATTCACCCAGTCATTGCTGAAATACAGCGCTTTTTGTCCCGGTACCCCTCAGAATTGACACCAAACCCTCCGTTTTTGACCTCATTCGCTCGACACCTGCAGCAGTAGGAACAAGCATACCACACAAACTGCGCAAGCTAGCTAAACAAAACACCATGTTCTAGGTGAATAATTGATTTGGCTTCCCCCTCGTTATTAATTTAAAGGTTGCCAAGTTTTGCCTACTATGATTTTTCGTCGATGTTCAAAATTATTGGTCCCTTCCGTTTTTGTCACGTCGATTTTGGGGGTACCCTTACTTGAATGGTGGTCACGTGATCCATGTAAAAGAACTATACAGTTTGAAGGAAATGATACGGGAATTAATGTATGGATTGGGGTGCGAAACTTGTTCGCAAAATTGTATTTGTTTTATCTGACTTGCCATTCTCATGTGTGTGTTAATGGAAAAAAGTCTTCTGTGTCCATCTATCAAACAAATATGCCGAAACCACGGTTTATTGTGCTTGTATAAACATGTAAAGCTTTTTAATTTAATGTGTGTGTGTGGTTGTGTGTGTGTGTGTGTGCGTGTGTGTGTGTGCGTGCGTGTGTGTGTGTGTGTGTGTGTGCGTGTGTGTGTGTGCGTGCGTGTGTGTGTGTGTGTGTGTGTGTGTGTGTGTATGTGTGTGTGTGTTGAATTTATTTTTACACCATGAGATGCTACGCTTATGTCAACCCTGGTCGCAACGTTTCGTGGCTGGAAGCGAACGTGGCGTGCAGAGAGAGATACGGAGGGTATCTTGCCAGCCTCAACTCGCTGAGGGAATGGCAGAGTGTGATCACCACCCTGAAAGCCATGCCAACACCGATTCAGTTTTTCCTGGGGCTAAAAGGAACAGACCTCGGAAAACCATACATGTAAATCACACGTTCTGTTGTGTACTGTAACAGTATACTAGCGCCCCAAGCGAATGTTATTGACTGCACAATGACCTTTTCCTTCACAATACGACCAGACACCGTAGTGTGTGCTCTCCGGTCTCTGGTACTCCCTAGGTCGTGGACGACCCATAGCCTCACAAAAGTGTCTGTATTTCTGAAAATATTAGAAGCCGTTTTGACTGAGACTTCATGCTAATCTTCAAACACCATAACTGTATTACCTTTCCAACCACCATTTTTAAACATTATCTTTGTAAACAAACAAAAACTAGGACAGTACGCATGGTGTGGGTCGTGGACGTTCCGTATGGACATTTAAAGTGTTAATGTCTATTCGGACGGCGGAGGTCGTTTACGACCAATACTTAGCAAAGAGGCAGTAAAACGTTAATACTAATGGGTCATGTGCGACCTATACTTTACGTTGAATCCTTTAGAACGTATGTCATACACGATCCACATCATGCCCGGAGCGTGAGTCGGTGAAGGTTTAGATGAATAACCACAAAAAACATCAGTGAAATTTTGATTCACCCGGCCGAGTAATCAGTGATGCAAGTCATTTAAAGGGGTGGTGTTTCAGGTAAAAACAAGTTAGAGTTTTATCAAATGATTTTATAATTGAAACATTTCAACTTGGCAAAATCATAGCCGCCGATTACCCTTTGTCAACTTTGAAGGTCACTGCTGTCCCAGAACAAAGCCCATTGTCAGTATAGTAGTTAATTCGTTGAATGATGTGTCACACTTATTGTAGTGGACATTGGCAGGTTTATTCCCGAAAAAATCCCACTTTAAAATCATAGAGATCACTAATGATCACGCTCAGCGCTTTGAGCAGGGTTAAACCCTGGATACATGCGCTTTATAAATATTATGCATTATTATTTTTATTTATGTGCACATAACAAACAGTGGATACATAATTTCAAGTACAGACTTTAGTTTAACTTTTTTCCGTAGATAGACTACTATCTATACAAAAAAAGTTGTCTTTACAACGGCAAGCCACTGTGCGATGCAGTTATCAATGATTATGATACACACAAAGTCGTCATTGTATCCACAGGGCTAATTGTAGGTATGCCTTTCCTTACCAGAAAGTGTCAAAGAATTGCTATACTTATTGTCATTATACAGCTATTCCTACAAGTTGGAGTGGGCAGATGAGAGCATTGCCATGTTCCTGGATGTAATTATCGATTCTGGCGATTACAAGACCTGTGCGGTACTTTTGTCGTACTTTTTTTTCCCATTTTTGAAGGACGTCTGCACAGTAAAAACACCTACTCACATTCTGTGCGAGCTGGACGACAAAACGTCCAAGACTCAGGGACCCATTCAATACCCTTTTTATGCCGTCGCATTTCCTCATGTGCGATGTCCTCGGGGCCACCTGACACACACATTTTTAGCTTTTGATACGAAAAGTTCCTGTTTTGATGAGAGAGAAGTTTGCAGCAATGCTGCTCAATCGTCAGTGTCGTGCCCAACGGTTCAGTTACCACTCTTCCCTCCCTCCTTTGCTTGTGCCAACGGCTACGAACGAGTTCCCTACACCTTGGTGTGTGATCATCGCCACAACTGTCTGGACAGCAGTGACGAGGATTTCTGTGTCTTTGAGCCATGTAAAGGAAACAGACAGGTGTTCTGTGCTAACAGCGAACAGGTAAATGGTAACCCAGGGAAAAGCTGCCGGTAGCATCTTGAGTTTTATAAATTAAAAACAAATCGCGTAAAGCGACAATTAATACATTCGGTCAATCTCTCGAACTAACTGAATAAAATCGAACGCGCTGCATATTTTCACCAAAATGATATAGCGTTGTCGAAAGCGTGCAGAAAGTGACAAGCCAGTATAGCGCAGTGGCGGAAAAGAACAGAAAAGCGCGCTTTTCTCTATTCTTTTTAACTTTCTGAGCTTATTTTTAATCCGAAGATAACATATCTATGTTTTGGGATTAAGAAAATAATAAGGAATAAGATTTTTTTTGGATAGATTACAAATATTTTTATTTTTATGAGAATTTTCATATTTTTAATGACCAAGCGTATCAGTTAATTTGTAAGCTTCCAAGCTGAAATGCAATCCCAAAGTCCGGGCATCGTGCAAGATTGCATGACCAAAATGTCAATCAATTTAAATACAAAATAACGTCACCATAGGGCGGCCTCAAGTTTTGAAAAAAGCCTGATATGACGTCATCAAAAAACGTTCGTCGAAAAAAAGACAAAAACATATCATCTGGAAGAACTTCAATGCAAAGTTTCATAAATATTCGTCCGGTAGTTTTCCTTGAATTCTTGTCCACTCACACACGTTCATAATGTACTCACCCTACTACCCTGAAAAATTGTCAGAATTGACTAAATGTAAAAACAGCCTTCCACTTTCTAGATGTTAGTTTGGTCTGCTTTCTACCCATGGAGAGCCTCCGGCGTACAGCAGCCTTCATCGGGGCCTCCGGAGTTGCTGTCTGAGCGAACGACGAAGAAGAAGAAGAAGTTTGGTCTAATTAAAGTGTCAAGAGTGTTGTGACAGCACAAACAGTTAATAGAATAAAATGATTTATATATACCGTTGAAACTGCTCAGCTGTGGTGATATGTGACCCTCCACCACGAAATGAGTCGCATGTCACCTCGCGCTGTTCTGCGCTAGGCCTAAATGTAAGTCCGGGGAGTGTTTGGTAACAGTGTGAGGGTCACCTCAGTCACAGGCTTATAACTCAAACAGTTTTTGCTCTTTTCTAAAACGGTTTTCACCACTGGATAGAGCATAAAAAACTCTTTAGGAAAATGTAAAAATATGAAAATCATGCAAAGGTGACATGCGACTCATTCCGTGGTGGAGGGTCACATATATGCTCCATCAGTATCTGTTCGGCTAAGAATATGTGTTACGAACATTCAGAAGTTCGTATTCAAGGTCTGAGGAAACGTGGCCCGAGATTTTGGTCCAAACACTTGTTTTTGATTCTCAGCATTTGTAGGTTCATTGTACACCATGGAATTATTTTTTTATGTTAATTGACTCACCCTGTATCATGGTCAGATTTCCAGGTCACGGTAGGGTCAAGTTCGTGTCAAAAGCATACATTTGTCACTTTTTTCAATATCTTCTGAGCTAGTGCAGCAGATATTCTGTTACCGATTTATATCATGGCGATGGAGAGTCATATACTCGTTTTATTTTGTTATTTTGACATCGTCATCATCGTTTTTGCCATTACCTGATGATTCCCAATGCGATTTAGAACATCTGACATCATTGTGAAAACTGTAGACGCTGTTTTCTAAAAATCGTTTTTTGAGCACCAGTGCTTTCAGGGATGTGATCTTCTAAACTAATTGTTTTAATTTTCTTCCTTTTTGTGTTTTCGCCAGAAATGATGTCTCTACGGCTTAGCGGAGAGGCTTTCTTTGAATTAATGAATGAGTCAACCAGTTGAAAAGTCAGTTTTACTTTTATGACGTTTAGTCAAGTTTTGACTGAATGTTTTAGCATAGACAAGGATTCGAGACCAGGGTGGTGGTGTATGTATGTGTGTCCGTATAGAGCGATTCCTAGAAAACTTCTGGACAGATCTTCATGAGACTTTACACACACATTCTTCCAGATAATATCGACTTACTATTTTCTTCGATAAATGTCTTTGATGACGTCACATCCGCCATTTAGTGAAATATGAGACGGCACCGTCACGCCATCATTTTTCAATCAAATTTGATTGAACTTTTGGACAAGCAGTCTTTGACCAAGTCCGGACTTTGGGACTGTATTTCAGCTTGAAAGCTTACAAACTAGTTAATGAGTTTGGTCATTATAAGGATCAAAATTCAAATGAAAATTTCAATTAGGGATTACAAATGATTCCCAGAATCCAAAAATATATTATATTATTTCTGGATTAAAAACTTAGCTCAGAAAGTTAAAACGAATACAGAAAACCGCGCTTTCCTGTTAAACACAATCGATACTGCGCTTAAAGCCTGTCTTTATTTGGACGAAGTCGACTTCGCGTAGCTCACTCACGAAGCTTCCGGAACGAGAATTCGTCCCTTAATTGAACTACTTTCAGCATTGCTTCGCGAAGTCCAAGGGAATGGAATCTTCACGTTCGAGTGTGATTTCTACGTCAATCTCGAATCAGAAACCACTCTGGCAAAAAGAACAACTTCGTAGCAGAGCTACGACGTAGCTTCGCATGTCAAAACTTGTAATTCGCCGTAGCTGCGGACGGGCTATACTGGCTGTAATTTCAAGCGATCGACAGCCGTCAGCTCGCTGTTAGACACGCTTTGCACGATCTAATAGAAATATATATCAAATACAATATGTCAGCGCTTTCTTGACCGCAGGGTACCGGCGACTCTACTAGCTGTCTTGGTGAAAAATAATGCAGTGCGTTCAGTTTCATACGAACTATGGGTGTGATAGATTGACTAAATGTATTAATTCCGCGTTATCCTACATCAGTGAGAGAGCCCTCTCATAAAATAACACTATCGTTCAAACCACACGTGTGTATATCATGTAAATGAGGTCGTGTCAAACAAGTCTGGTAGGGACCTGTTTTTTTCCACTACTTATGATGCCATAGTCACCAAGACAAACGTCATTATGGAGAAAAAAAAACGTTTCTAGAGTGACGTTTCTTTGCTTTAACGAAAGAGATTGCACGAGTCTTTGAAAGAGATTGCACGAGTCTTTGAAAGAGATCGAGGTTCCAAAAGAAGCGTCTTCAATTTGACTGCCTCGACTGCGGGACGTTTTGAGTAAAATACACGTAAGTACTGTACGTAGGATAAACAGAATACTGCACAGGTTGCTGTGTCGTACCAGATTTACACTCGTTGCTTTTTCAAATATTGAAAAGCTTGCTTTTGCTCGCAGTTCAATATTTTAAAAAGCAATGAGTGTAAATCTGGTACGTCAGTGGAAGCCATGTAGTATGCTCTATTTATACGACGTGTTATTAATATTATTATTAGTTGTATTATCATTATTGTCAGTGTCTCTGTGTGTGTGTATGTGTGTTATCTATACAGGCAACAAAATCATGTCATTAATATGAAGAAAATTCGCTTTTTGTGTTGTTCTTTGAAATCAATGTTTCCTAAATACTGAATGTTTTATCAACAAAAGTACACAAAATAAGTCGCGTGAAGCAATATAAAAACATTGAGTCAATCAGCCTAAAACTAAAAGATCAACACTAGTTAACCAGGTGTGGGTTCTGTGCGACGCTTATTTTTCAGGATAGATGTGACTACATGACGTCATTGTAGCTGTCGTCATCCCGGATCTGTTCGTATTCCAATAACTGAATCAGTGTCTTTTCCCAGTTCTGGGTTCTGCGGTCGTTTTGGTTGTATGCAAAGATTAAGACGATCTGTCGAATAGTTTTCTGGGAATCGCTCGACACACACACACACGCACAGACACACACACAATCACCACCACCATCGCCCTCGTCTCTATTCCAAGTCTATGTTAAAACATTTAGTCAAAACTTTACTAAATGTTAAAATAAAAACAAGACACGTCAATTCTGACCATAAATTACGCAAAGAATACTTTTTGTGGCAATTAACACCCTCCTCCCCTCCACTAAAACAACAACGATAATAGTAATAAGGCTATTTATATGGCTCAAATCCTAAAATAGTTCTAAGAGCCTTACAATCAATGTTCAATATAATAATCTTCATTACAGCAACAATACACATTTAAACAAATCTTCAAATCTTCACAACAACAAAAACATAACTTTTCTGAGCTTTTTAAACAAAGGGCTTTGAAACAAAATTGAAAAGCCTTCTAAAGAAACGAATCTGAAATGTCTTGCCGTCTGTGCTCCCTAACTGGGGACATAATATGAACACAAACAAATCAATGAAATAATTACCGCTTACTCAAACGAAATAAACATTGTGTTCATTTTCATGTATCAACATAATTTTGGGATTTTTTAAAAAAGCTTCCGTCACCTCACCATTCCCCTAAAAAAAATGTAAATCCTATTTCAACAATCGATACCGGTAACGCAGGTTTCTTTATATGTTTTTCTGTATTTTGATATAACTTCCCCAGTTAAAACATGCCTTCGTCAACTTTTTTGATCCAAGTGCATTTCAGAAAGACAGATATGCGACGGAACGACCGACTGTGTGGGTGGCAGTGATGAGATAGACTGTATGAACAGGCGCCAATCCGAGACACGTCGGACATTTCCCCCTCCAGCAAGCATAAGGGTTGTCCACTCTCTAGAAGGGGAGAAACACGTTTCCATTGTTGCTAAAGTAGACGGAAGGAATAGTTGCTCTCAAGGAAGGTTTCAGTGCACTATGGACGGCTACTGCTTTGACCAGCTGTTTCGCTGTAACGGTGTCTACGACTGCCCGGGTAGAGAGGACGAAGCCGGGTGCTCGGAGTACTCCTGCCCGGGGATGTACCGCTGTCGTGACTCCGCCATCTGCCTGAATCATGAATATGTGTGCGACAACTTTGTTCAGTGTCCACAGTACGACGACGAGTTGTTTTGTAACCTCGCTTGTCCAGTCAACTGCACCTGCTATGGGCTCTCCTTCACGTGTCCGAGTGACTTCTCCGCGCAGAACTTTACAAACCTTCGCTACCTGGACGCCAGTGGCAGCGGTTTGACAACAGAGCGGCTGAAGCACAATGTCATGCTGATTTATCTCAGCCTGGCCAGGTGTGGTCTTTATCATTTAGGTAACATAACCTTGCCCAACCTGCGAAGTCTGGAACTCAGCAACAACAACATCCGCGTCATCACCGTTGACGATCTGGGTCATGTGCCACAACTGCAAACACTGATTTTGGCGGGCAATCCTCTCACATCCACTTTGTTATCAAGCAAAGAATTGAAAAACCATACCGTGATCCTACAAGTTTTGGACCTGTCCCGTGTAGCTTTACCAGTGTTGAACGTGGACACTCACATGCCTTACCTGCAGAGTCTCAACCTGTCGGGCACAGGACTGGATCATCTGCAGGGTACAGGCTTCCAGTCCCTGTCCAACCTGCGTGTCATCGACCTCCGGGGCTGTCCCCTGTCCCACTTCCCGCACAGCGCCTTTGGAGGCTTGGCCCAGCTCCGCACAATGTACGCTGACAGCTGGAGACTGTGTTGTCGGGCAGCGCTGCCAGTGGGTTTTAACCCCTTGGACTGTCACGCTCCGGAGGACAGCGTGTCTTCGTGTGAGAGACTCTTGAAGAACGTCCTGCACGTCGTGCTTGTTTCCATGTACACCACTGCAGCTTTAGTGGGGAATGTAATTGGCTTTGTTCTTCAAGTCTTTATCAAAACAGAAGACAGCGGAAAGAAAAATGTACTCCTCCCTCATTTACACGTGTCAGACTTCTTGATGGGTATGTATCTGGTCTTTATTGCAATGGCTGACCACTTGTATCAAGGTCATTATTTGTGGGAGGATATCTCATGGCGAAACGGCGTTGCGTGCAAGTCATCTGCGTTTTTCTTTCTTCTATCTAGCGTGATGTCGCCTTGTATGGTTTCTCTTGTTACCGTTGAAAAGTTAATTAAAATGCGGTTTCCTAATCGTCAACTACACAGTACCTACGTACACGTGGCAGGCGCCATATCTTGGGCCTTTGGGTTCCTTCTAGCGTTGGTGCTCATTCTTATCTCGAACATGCGACTTCAAGGGCCCTCGGGAATCTGTATCCCCATTCTGTTCACGGAGGAGAGTGAGGGCTTTTACCACGGTGTCACAGTCATCTTCCCTTGCGTTCTGTACTCTCTAGTGGCTGTCGCCCAGATCTACATCTACATCAAATCACGCCCCAACATTATGGCAGCGTTGGATTCGGACAGGGACAGCTCAGAAGAACGCAGCGCACGTCGTTTCTTGCCGGTGGCGCTGTGTGGCTGTGTGTGCAGGATGTCACTGGGCATGTTGGCCTGGCCGCTGTCTCACGCCGCTGCCATGTCCCAGGCGGACAAGGTGACGGCCACCGTCCTCGCCCTCCCCTTCACCTCGGCCCTCCACCCACTGTTGTACGCGTACAGCGTGCTGCGAGAACGACAACAGCATGCACGTGATAAACGGTTGTTGCACTATCTGGTGGCCAAGAAAAAAGCTCAGGGTCTCAACGCTAGAGCTACGCAACAGAAAGACACAAGAGAGTCAGTTGCCTCTGGAGACAGGTCTTTATAATGTGTTAGTTTTACTTACAGCCATTGTGAGTTGCACTTTCACGACTTTTATGTTGTTGACAGAAGGTCTTTAGCCCAGACGCCAGCGCACATTACTGAGTTGAGGAAGATGAAAAAGAAAAGCACAAGGGGTCTGTGTTGTGAAGTATGTGTCAAAAACTGTACAGTGTCAGCCGTAATAATAAACCAAAATCACTTTTACAGAATGTTCGACCACATACGTAGAGGTTACATGCCGAGTCTCAGTGATTATTAAAAATAATGGTCGAAGTTAGCGGATCATGAAAAATGCGAGCTTTAGCGAGCTTTTTCATGACCGCGAACTGAGACCATTATTTTTTATAATCACTGAGACGAGGTGTGTAACCTCTTTATTCCTCCTTTCTTCAGTTATTCAAAGAAAAGAGGAGTTTTTTTGCGAAAGTTTGATCGAATCCTATTCTCTCAACCAGTCAACCTGCGCAGGCGATCGATTAATGCGCGGTTGTATAGTTCCGTGCAAATCATTCCATTCTGTTAACACTTCTTGTCAGTTTTCCTATTTTGGGCTAAAATCAAGTACACAGATGTGCTGTTATTCTGCTGTGGCGGCAAAGGCAGATATTGTGTGTTCTGTATATGTTTTGGTATCGGTTAGAATAATGTTCTTTCGTCAAATGGGACTAGCAGACGAACTTTTGCACCCGTGTTCCAACGTTAAAAACTGTATGAAGTTAATTTTTCTGGGGAAAATAGTGTATGAAACCGCTTTATGTTGTTTAAATTGATGAGATGTGTGCATTTGGTTGCGTGTGATCTGTTTATTAAATGAAATATTGTTGAAAACTGACCGTCGGATTGCAGTCTGTTGTCGAAGAAACTGAGTGAAAAGAAGGGGAACTACTCTTGTCGCTAGACAAAGTATGAGTTACTTGCCTTGGGAAATTGCTTGTGATGAACGTCTGATCTAGATTCAGAAAACAACCGAACTCATGGATTTTATATGGAGATTCATGTGTTCAGGCCTGTAGTTGTTAATTTAAATGCGGTATGTTTGTATTGTTTGCTCCAGAGATGTATACTTCGTACATTAAAGCGTTCGGAACTTTTCAGTCGCAAAAAGTAGTACCGAAACAGAACAGCTTCTCAACCCATTGCACTATCGAGGATTCAGGCTGTTGCTGGGTCGTTATTTGTTTGGTTGCTGGGTCATTATCGAAAAATAACTACCCCTACAAGTTTACAGAGGTAAAGAAGCAGAGGGGGGAATAAGGTATATTATTTTGTTTCCTAAATATGAACGTCTCCTAGTATGAGGGCTAAATTATCTACTTAAAGTTGATAATACGTTATCCTTTAGTGAAATTGGTCTCCAGTCATATTGCTTTCTTGACTAGTTTTTAAGGGTAACGATATCTTTCCACTTCGCTGAAAACGTTCTCTTACTTTCTGTGACGTTTTGCAAACCACCCGCTGTTACGTTTAGCCATTGCTGCTGGGGCACAATAACTCTACAGTAAAAACGGAAAATCATTTCGAGTGTATGTGTGTGTGTGTGTGTGTGTGTGTGTACGTGAGTTCGTGTGTACGTGCGTTCGTGTGTACGTGCGGGCGTGCGTGCGTGTGTGTGTGTGTGTGTGTGTGTATATATATCTCTGTGTGTGTCGATTGGTGTGTCTGTGGGTGTGCGTGTCTGTCTGTCTGTCTGTCTGTCTATCTGTATTATTATCAGTTGTGCGCTTGATCTTCAGACCATTCAACTCTTAATACTTTGAAAGACAAATGCTTTGATTCGTGTGGTGTATTCTATTGCAACGTTTTATTAGTTTATTACTACTGTGTTGTCAAAGTGTATACTCGGTTTCTGTTCAGCTTTTTGTTGTCCTTGTTTTACTTGTTCTTGTACAAAAAGGGTGAAAGTCAAAGGTGTAAAAACAAAATGGAATCAAGATGTACTGCGTCACACATCTCCACGAGGTTCAACTCGTGAATAATCACAAACAATTAGAAGAGAAAAACAACAATGGCAAATGAATTCCTTTTGCAGATTCACTGGCTATAGAAACGTACGCAACCCGTTGTTTGAAGATTATAATTAATCTATAGTTCAAAGAATGGCCGACTTCTCTTTGATGGTTTTTTTGTTTTGTTTATACTTCTTTCCAAACCCCAACGGGACCCCCAACCAAAGTCGTTATAATTATGTTAAGTAAAAATTGAAAAAAATACACACAACCTGATCTGTCCTTTTGATCAAAGGTGTTGTTGGGTGGGTTTTTTTTTTTAACTTCTTTCCTATCCCTAATGGGACCCCCAAGCAAAGTCGTTATATCTTAAGTAAAAATAAAAATAATACACACAACCTCATCTGTCGTTTTGATCGAACGAGTTGCTTAATCAAGAAAGAGAAGTAATTTCACCCGTAAAAAACTCATCGGAATGTGCTGGTTGTGACAAAACAGTGGTGCAGTTCCTACTTTTTGACCAGGAGGAAAAACAAAGAACAAAACTTTCTCCTTTTTCCTTTCATACAATTTGATCATCGACTTCCTTTTCGTTACATACACTTGGTTAAACAGCAAACACACACACACACACACACACGTACACACACACACACACACGTACACACACACACACATACGCAGATGCATGCACACACACACGGACGCACACACACACATGCATGCATGCACACACACACACACGCACGCCCGCACACATACACGCACACATACACACACACACACACACACACACACACTGACACACACACACTGACACACACACACAGATCAGAGCACAAAGACAGAAACGCGCGTGTATGGTAGTGTAGGCCTATATTTGTGTATTTATTTCGTTTTAAATCTAAATTCAATGTATTATTTAGTGTGGTTTTTTTCTCTTTTTGTCTCACTTCTTGAAGAAAATTAAACAAGTATTAAAATCCCCATTCTGACTCCACATCTACATATTATCAAAGCAATGGCCTGCAGCGCGTTTGATCTTTGATCTTTCGCCACTCCAATGTTGCCTTCCCACGGATTGAATGCATGTGGTGCTTTCAGGAAGACGAAAGGGCGAGAAACAAAACATTGACAACAACAAAAGGTTCAACAACAAAAAATCAAATCAAGAGTGCGGAATATCCAGGCTATGGAAAGTTCAGAAAAAACTCTTCACAGACTGTCATTGGGGAATCAAACAAAGATTCTCTTCCACGCAGGAGAGCCTACCACAGAAATGTGGTTTTCTTTTTTGCATTGCAGTTTGAGAATTCTTCTCCGTTTCATGCTGAGAGACTGCCTGATGAGAGCTTCTTAGCTTAAAACGGGTAACGGTCTTGGCAGAATAACAAAACGGACATAGTTATGCCCTGCCAAATTCACGGAATTGCTGAATTCGCGGAATCGGCAACATGTTTGCCCATTTCGCTTTATCGGCAAAACGCTGCCCATAACGCGAAATCGGCAGCGTTTTGCCCAAAATTCGTAAAGGCTTCTAAAATGTGGCCATTTTACATAAGGCCTAACAAAAAATAGGTGTGGTTACGGTAACCCGACCTACCCTATTTTTGGGGGCCGACCTTATAACTTTTTATTACATTTGTCAAAAAAATACACACAAAAACAAGTAAACGAGTGCAGAAAACGCAATGAAAGCGAAAGCGCTCGAGTCGCACACTTATTTCCCTGTCAAGTAGGTTTAATTTGTACACATTAGAAAAAAAAGTTAAAAACAAAAAAGTGATTGCCTACCTTCTTACCCTATTTTTTTGTGGCTATGTTACCTTAACCACACCTATTTTTTTTGTTGGCCTAAGCGGCCGTCAGACTGTTACTTTTTGTGTCGCCAGATCATTGAATTAACATTGCTTTACCTCCCTATTATGGTTTTTATGGTCTATGTTGGTCTGTATTGAGCATAACTCCGGAAATGCGCGAAAACTACACTTTTTGCCATAACTTGCCATAACTTATAGATTATTGCAATATCTATCCATTCGAGTAGGTTATCTAACTATCTAAGTGTGATTTGAGAACTTTAACACCAAAAAGTGACTGCCGATTTCGCAAAGTGGGCAGATTTTAGAAGCCTTTATGCGTTTTCGGCAAAACGCTGCCGATTTCGCGTAATAGGCAGCATTTTGCCGATTACTCGAAGTTGGCAAAAATGTTGCCGATTCTTGTTGCTAAACTTTCATTACAAGTGCAATTTACATGTAAAAGAACTTAAAATCAATAAAAGGCAATTACAGCAACACTTGCGTAGCATTCGCACGAGAGAGAAAAAAAACAATCAAAACGATGGAAATAATATCACATATTTATTCGGCGTTAAAATACGGGTTGAAAAAAGTAACTGGCGGTGCAAAATTACTCTGATTCAGTGACAAATATATTTATTCCATACTCTTGTGGATTGAAACATAATCGTATGATCTTTGTGTATCATAGCCCAGACACATTGTACGTCTGAAAACAAAGGGAAACTTTAAGTTATTTTTCAGGCACATTGCTTAGAAGTTGCGCAACTGACGTGGTACTTCAGCGTAACTGAAGTGGCATGTGTTTTTAATCATAATTATTAGCCGGGGACTTTGTTTTAACGTAATCTTGTATTGTATTTTGAGTGTCATATTCTATGCAAGAATGTCAGTGTCTGATAGATCAGGGCCGGACCCAGGGGGGGGTTCCAGGGGTTCCGGAACCCCACCCCTGGAAAAAGCATGTACCTTGCTTTGACTTTTACTAGTTTTAGCACCAAAACAATGCTGCTCTTAACCCTCAAAACAAGGCCCAGAATGCACCAGATTGCACAGATTTTAACCGTTTTTCAAAAAATTTCCGGGGGAGCATGCCCCCGGACCCCCCTAGTTCGCGCGCCTGCTTTGCAGGCGCGCGCTTGTGGCTTCGCCACTTCGCTGATTTGCCCCCCCCCCAAAAAAGGAGGAACCCCCCCCTTACAACTCATTTGGTCCGGCCCTGTAGATAGATAATTTATTGCCAAGTGTACAATACATGAATGAACATAGAAAATACACGAGGAAAGCAGCTTGCTGTGTGATAAAAACAAAAATAAATAGCATTCATACATCACTGGCGCATAGCATCATACATCGGGTCACTCTCCTGAAAACTGGTCAGATGTGTGACTTGAGTGCCCAAAAATAAAGTTAGTCAAAATTGAAATATTTTGGTGTGTTTGGTTTGTTTAACATCTCAACTTTCCAACACAAGGTTTTGAAAAGCAAGATAAACTTTTGGAAATGTTGTAATTTAAGATAATGTGTTGAAGGTTGCCTCGTCTCGCGTGTAACACAGGACACCATTAGAGGCACATTTTTACTCTTATCATAAAAAAATACAAGTGATTATCATGCAATTTCCAATGAGATACAATAGAAATTGCTTCATAGAAGTACCAGAAGTTTCAAAATATACCATACACTTACATAATGGGGGGATTACTATGAGGACGCCAGATCAACAATTTCCTCATTTACAGAAAACCTTTCCAGCAAGTAATCAGATATTGCTATCTGCAAAATTGTATGATTTAAAGAATCTCCATGAATACTTAAAACAGGAATATGGACATACTTTGAAAAATCTTGGTAATACATGCAGATATTCATCAAATGACACAGAACGTCTCGCGTGTAATCATGGACACCGCAAACAAACACAGACACCAATATCAGTTAACCATGGGTTTATTTCAGTCAAAACGAAACAACTTTTTATTGAAATGTGTGTCTGCCACGTCTGTCAAGAGTTGGGACAGGCAGCACCTCAACTACTTCCTCAAACTTCACAAAAAATATCTCCTCCACAGCAGGCCACACAAACGATGATCCTTGTTTCCTAAGTAAACGGACAACCACCCCATTCCCATCCAGTGTGTCAATCTGTGGACAAACAAATGAACCTTTCTTAAAATAGAAAAATTAAAAATAGTAACTGAAAAGGTTTACATCATGAATTAAAAATACAAGGAGCAAGTGACACCAATAAACTTGGAAATGTCTACCTCAGAAAAGCAGACAACTGAAGCTCTCCATTCATACCAACTAGGGGTAATTTGGTACTTGAAATACATGTATAAATGTAATTGATTCCATATGTAACCTGCACTTACCATGCCATGGAAAGACTTTGCTAGGAATGTCTGCACAAATCAGTATGGATACAGAAAATTAAAAAAAATGACTGCATGCAAGCAAAGTCATTCCAGTATAATAAGATTAAGATTAATGAAAAACATGTTAAAACAATTATTTACAGTAGAAACGTACCGGTCTCTCTGATCTGCTCCTGGATCAGCATTGACTGGACTGGCAGAAAGGATAGGAGCATTAGCAGCATCCTGGCATCTGAAAAAAGTATGCAACAGTTGGAGTCAGATATTTTAATTGCTACCACAGCTTTACATCGCACATTGTACATAACAGTGCATGTTACAGCCGTCAAGATCCCAAGATACACACATTGGAAATCAGAGTGGTTCTGTCCTGAACACATCCTCGTAACACAAAGAAACAACAAGTCGCGTAAGGCGAAATTACTACATTTAGTCAAGAACTCACAGAATGAAACTGAACGCACTGCATTTTTTAACAATGACCGCAGTGAAACTGACGAGCCTGTTTAGGGCGGTAGTGGTTTCGCTGTGCTGCATAGCACACTTTTCTGTGCCTCTCTTCGTTTGAACTTTCTGAGCGTGCAAACATATCATATCTATATGTTTTTGGAATCAGGAACCGACAAGGAATAAGATGGAATTGTTTTTAAATCGATTTCCGAAATTTAATTTTAATCATAATGTTTATATTTTTAATTTTCAGAGCTTGTTTTTAATCCGAATATAACATATTTATATGTTTTTGGATCAGAAAATGATGAAGAATAAAATGAACGTAGTTTTGGATCGTTTTATAAAAAATAAAATTTTAATTACAATTCAGATTTTTAATGACCAAAGTCATTAATCAATTTTTAAGCCTCCAAGCTGAAATGCAACACAAAGTCCGGCCTTCGTCGAAGATTGCTTTGCCAAAATTTCAATCAATTTGATTGAAAAATGAGGGTGTGACAGTGCCGCTTCAACTTTTACAAAAAGCCGGATATGACATCATCAAAGACATTTATCCAAAAAAAGAAAAAAAACATCTGGGGATATCATGCCCAGGAACTCTCATGTAAAATTTCATAACGATCGGTCCAGTAGTTTACTCTGAATCGCTCTACACACACACACGCACAGACACACACACACATACACCACGACCCTCGTCTCGATTCCCCCTCTATGTTAAAAAATTTAGTCAAAACTTGACTAAATGTAAAAATGACTACACGCTGTGTAAAATCTGCTCCAGTGCAAATGAAAATGCCAGTATCTGTCATAATTTCTGCCCCGCACGCATCGCTGACACCGCATGCGGAAAGCAGCAATGGCGTCTGCTATACGAACGAGACAGCTCTGGCTATGATGAGAGATTCAAACGTTATTTCTTGAGATTCTCAACAAAACAAATGAACCTGAACCACATGATCTAATCTTCATTTAAAAAAATAGAAAATAAACTAACAAGAGGCGCAAAACAATCATAGAAAACGAAAACTTCTTTTCACGTTGGACTGTACCTAGATCTACTCTACCCATGAATTTGCCACTTGGTTGCGTTTTTCTGACAGAAAGGCATTTTTTTTCGAATTCAGTTTGTAAACATGACAAAATCATATTAGTGGTTTAAGTTCTACACGCAAAATAGTAAAAATAGAGCCGTCGTAAAGCTCAAACTTACCTCAAAGGTTGTGATCACATGTACCGTCTCGCACGTCTGTCGTCAACTTTGACGCAGACCCCGCAACAACAAAGTTTTCCTGCGTCTAACCGCGTGCTCGATTGTACGAAAACACGTTTGCACCGTGTAACCCCCACAGGGACTCCCTTATATTCATGCGCGAATGGGTTGAAAGATCGCAAGTTTGCCAGAAAATAGTTCTGCAATGTGCTCACACGTATCGCAAATTTTCGGACACCACTTGCAGATCTATCAGAACATCTCATTAAACTTGCTTTACAGACTCAACTTGAATCTCATTCAATCGCGATTAACCACATCGAATATTTTACTATGTCAGAGTAGAATTATCCATCCCCTGAAACAGTATGCACAAGTTATGTTTGGGCATGGCGTTGAAGCTAAAAATAGGACACCAGGCGTGACGTGCGAGACGATTGTTTCTACATGGTCAAATGCAACCAAGTTATTATCAAAAGATCGTTTGGGCGCATCGGGCGGGTGAAATCAAATTCATACACAGGAATTTGCAACAATTGTAGAAAAATGTGTGATCAAATGGGTAAATTTGAGGCATGTGTATGTGCAGAGATAGCATGTCACACTTTCGAATGGAAAAAAGTGGCGATTTCAGAGCTTCTGCAGTGCAAAGCAAATCACAGAATTTACAAACGCTTTAGTTCTTGTTCACACTGTTGCTCCAAATAACACTGAAGACAACAAAACACATAAAAATAAAGGAAAGTAATTATGTTGTTGTTTATTTAAATGTTTTTGTACGCTGCCCCGACTGACCAGTTTCCAGGAGAGTGAGCATGTGCGTTTCGTTGTTTCTAATTTTAGCTAGAAAGCGTGTGCTTTGCATCTCTGCTCTGTAGGCAAGACTCACATTTATAAGTTCATAAGTTCAAGGTCACAGTCACTTTACTATTAAAATGTCATTACTGATAATGTTTTAGAGAGGGATCTCTGTTCTTGACAGAAAATATTCTGGTCAAAGCTCATCTTTCCCCTTCAGTTGCAGACGATGTTTAGTACATTCAAACTTGAGAAAAAGGTATCCTGACGAATTGACTGCAATGCTAAACAACCGCTAGATAAACTAGTGTTAACACCATGAACATTGGTATTTCTTTTACATTTAACTGTCAAAAAGTCTTTTAATCAATAGTGTGCAGATCAGAGTAATGCGTCATTAAGGCAACAATGCCACGTCAGTTACGCATTTTCCGTTAGATATGCTGCATCTTGAACACGCGGCCAGTACAACTGGCCTTGACACGGAACGATTCAAGGGGGGCAATCTCAGTCATCTGAAAGAGGGAAATCCAAACGCAATCCGCCTTGTTCGATTTTATGGGCTTGGACGATAGAGAAAAATAAGAAAAGCAAAAGCTGGAGTCCAGTCTGGACGAAACTGCTATCAAGAACGCAGAATTGATTTTTTCTGAGTTTTTTTTTAGCCGTAAGCGCCATGTTTATCGGAGCAGGAAACTCTTCCAGAGTGAGGCCCCTTTGTTGGTTTCACTGCGGTGAACAGCAGTTATGAGAAATTCGAAATGAGAAATAGCGCTTACGGCTAAAAAAAAAAAAACTCAGAAAAAATCAATTCTGCGTTTTTGATACCAAAGCGTCCCGGTACCGAAGCGTCCCGGTACCAAAGCGTCCCGGTACCGAAGCGTCCCACTATAACGCGTCACATGACTTAGACTTTTTTTTTTTTAAACCTTGACCAAGGGTGGATCAATTCACTTTGGAGGGGGGGGTTACAAAATGACTGCGAAGATACAAGTTGACGGCGCCGAAGGCGCCTAAGCCTCTAGGGGGGTCCGGGGGCATGTCCCCCCGGAATTTTTTTTATCCAAAGAAGCAAAATAGAGCTATCTGGTGCATCCTGAGCCAATAAATTACCTCTCTTTTGGGGGGGGGGGTTACGTAACCCGTGTAACCCCCCCCCCCAGATCCGCCCTTGTTGACCTTGATTTGACCTTGACTTGACTAACCATATTTTTTTTTAACTTAATCTTGACCTTGATTTGACCTTGACTTCACTGATTTTTTTAATTTTGCACAGACCTTGATTTGCTTTCGGTAAAAAAAAAAATCACTTTTTGTCCAACTTTTCCCCAACTTTACTTTAGATCTGTACTCACAACACACCAATTTGGAAATACTGTACCCGTGTGGACAAGTTCGGGGGAAAAGTCCGTTGGCTTCCGTTCACAAGAGGGATATGTCTGTTATCACACACGCTTTCTGGCTTCACTATAAAGCGTAAACGTCGGAAAAAGTCTTTTCAGTTCTGCCTCCGACTTTTAAATTGTATCATTTGGGTTAATTTGGGTTTGTTTGGGTTCATTTGGGTAATAAAAAACGCTCGCGCTGGATCAGACTGGCTCGCTCCCCCAGTATGAAAGTTTTTGTCTTGTGCACGTTTAAGACCAAGTGATTGCTCTGTGTGAATTACAGGCATTCCCTTTGCTTTATAAATACATTGGCATGCGAGCCGAGGATGTGCGTGGTGACTGGTACCGGGACGCTTCGGCACCGGGACGCTTCGGTACCGGGACGCTTCGTGCCCTACTGCGCGGGAGCGTCCCGAAGCGTCCCGGTACCAAAGCGTCCCGGTACCCCTGTGACGCGTTATAGTGGGACGCTTCGGTACCGGGACGCTTCGGCACCGGGACGCTTCGGTACCGGGACGCTTCGGTACCGGGACGCTTCGTGATGTACCCCCCAAAACCTAAAGCTACCTTCTTTGTCGTTTAATCGAGTCTTCAAAACACCCTAGATCTGCCTTTTCTGTTCCTTTGTGTGACTTGCCTGAGCAATCAGGATTGTCTTAGTACTAGGTAGTGTCCGTCCGTAGATGTAGACAAAAGCGTGATCTGCGGGTTTTTTTTCCCAGCTAGGTCCTCCAAATTTCTCACGCTGGTAGGTTTTTGGTGATCTTAAGGCAAGATAAAAGTTCAGTTCACCCTCATCAAATTTCAAGGTCACAACATGAAAATGATGTTGTTGTTTTTTTCTTTTCGCTGAATGTATATCACAGAATGACATAGGTGTCACAAATAACGTTATTGTAGGAAAATCCAACTCTCCAACTCTCTCTCTACGCTGTAGATTTCTGTTATGCATCCCAGCGAAATGATGCTCTTATCTCATAGAAGAAACTGGGGCAGCTCTGTGCTGTGTACACTCAGGTTCACACGGAGAAAAGGCCATCTTTAGGCACAGGTTTTGGCGTAGAAATCCCAATCTTTGTCAATATCCACGGTTGTCGTGCTGAGGGGGACATAGTGAAAATTACAGTAGGTCAACTTTGTTACGGGTACAGAAGTAATTTCAAAGTTCATACACTGTGTGTCGTTGGTACAGATTGATTTGCATTCTTCAGCATTGGCTTGGACTTGGTACATATTGTACCCTGCCAGACCACCCTCAGGGTACTTGATGTAGCTAGTCTGCAGGTCCGAGAGTGCGCATGCTGCAAACAGTAAGTAAAATTCAATAAAGGGAAAACCGTGGACATAATTCTCTTTAAATGAAAGTTTTACGACGTTACTTGCATTCGTTGGATGACCACATACATGTTTAGTACATGTTCACATGCATTCACAACTGTCTGCACAGACAACTAAACACACGAATATATTCTGTTGGTAGGGGAAAGGCCCCTAATATGGACTACTTTTTGTTTCATGCTGATTTTCTTGCAAAAAAGTTTCATGTTATGCTTGCTTGTTCTTTCTTTTGTTAACCGTAAGGTCTAATTAGGACGGATAAGCTGTGATGGAAAATTCTGAAATACAATAAATACAGAAAAAATCCCAACTGGTCCATATTAGAAGCCTGGGCGCCTAGTATGAACCAGTAAAGATACCATCACATATCATTGTAACAAGCCCACTATAGTTCAAAACAACACGATACAACTAAGTGTGCGAGTAAGACTAATATGCATCAGATTAACTTCTTTTGGTTCGGTGAGAACAATATTTTAAGCACAACAAGCTAGTGGTTTTTGCGTCTGCAACAGTTTCTAATTTTGAAAGTTATCCAGAGAGGGTAACTATATCGTATAAAATCGTTTTGAGCGCTCTAGCACTGTTAGTTTGTCAGAACCGGAGGTGGTCAAGTCCATCTTTGGGGCCCTTCCCCTATCTACATGCACATACACATAAATGGGCTATTCTCGGAGCCTAGCGCAAAAGGTTCTCACGAATCAATATACTATAAAAAGCCCAATTTATACTTCAAAATCACACAATACATCGCAAGTTATACAGCCGGTAACTGCATTTGTCGTATGATTTTTGTATCTATGTTTGTTTGTTTTTTAATCTGTTAGAGCAAACGTTACATTTCCAGATTTTAAGCGATCAGTATTAACAAGAAGAGCCATCAGTAATTAACAAGAATACTAATCAGTGATGTCAATATTAACAGCACTTTTCATACATAGTAAACTCTGATTGCTTACTTGATACGCATGCTTTTCGGCCAACGGAGTAGATGAAACCAATATCACACAGACATTTGTCATAGTAACACATGGCATTCTTCTCTGGGCAGTCAGAATCGCTGGAACAAGGGGTCTCAATCCAATCTGAATGTAAAACACACACACACACACACACACACACACACACACACACACACACACACACACACACACACACACACACACACACACACATTATGAACAAAATATGCAATAATCAGTCAATAGATTAATCAATCAAGCAATAAATCAATTTATTCCCCCCTCTGCTTTTTTACCTCTGTCAACTTGTAGAGCTAGTTATTTTTCGATAATGACCCAGCAACCAAACAAATAACGAGCCAGCAACAACCTGAATCCTCGATAGTGCAATGGGTTGAGAAGCTGTTCTGTTTCGGTAAGTACTTTTGCGACTGAAAAGTTCCGAACGCTCTAATGTACGAAGTATACATTTCTGGAGCAAACAATACAAACATACCGCATTTAAATTTATTTAATTTATTTTTATTTATTTACGAGGATTTATATCGCGCACGATAGAGCGGAGTGGCGCAGTGGTTAGAGCGCTTGCCTCTCACGCTGGAGGTCGTGGTTCGTCCCCCACTCGGGGACAAATACAAATACCCGATTTTTCCGAGCGCTCTCCAGTCCACCCAGCTGGAAATGGGTACCTGACCCTATTCAGGGCCGGGGAAGGCAAAGGCAGCGAGGGAGAGGAGATGGGCACCGCCCTCATAAAGCTGGCCCCCAGAAAAGTTGAGATCTCTAACATCTCTCTCCCCTACGACCAGATGGTTATGGGAATACCTTTACCTTTTTTTATATCGCGCACGTATCTCACCACACAAGGCGACTCAAGGCGCATGTTACCTATTAATGCCGTGTGAGATGGAATTTTTTACACAAACGTGCATACCCCAATGTAGTGTACACGAATTTCGAAGGGACCTCGGTTTATCGTCTCATCCGAAAGACTAGCACTTGAACCCACCACCTAGGTTAGGAAAGGGGGGAGAAAATTGCTAACGCCCTGACCCAGGGTCGAACTCGCAACCTCTCACTTCCGAGCGCAAGTGCGTTACCACTCGGCCACCCTGCAGGCCTGAACACATGAATCTCCATGTAAAATCCATGAGTTCGGTTGTTTTCTGAATCTAGATCTGCCGTGCACAAACGTTCATCACAAGCAAATTCCCAAGGTAAGTAACTCATACTTTGTCTAGCGACAAGAGTAGTTCCCCTTCTTGTAACTCAGTTCCTTCGACAACACTGACTGCAATCCGACGGTCAGTTTTCAACAATATTTCATTTTATAAACAGATCACACGCAACCAAATGCACACATCTCATCAATTTAAACAACATAAAGCGGTAGCGTGTTTTTAATCCAAACATATCATATCTATATGTTTTTGGAATCAGGAACCGACAAGGAATAAGATGAAATAGTTTTTAAAACGATTTCGGAAATTTAATTTTGATCATAATTTTTATATTTTTAATTTTCAGAGCTTGTTTTTAATCCAAATATAACATATGTATATGTTTTTGGAATCAGAAAATGACGAAGAATAAAATGAAATTGTTTTTGGATCGTTTAATAAAAAAATAATTTTAATTACAAGTTTCCGATTTTTAATGACCAAACTCACTCATTAGTTTTTAAGCCACCAAGCTGAAATGCAATACCAAACCCCGGCCTTCGTCGAAGATTGCTTTGCCAAAATTTCAATCAATTTAATTGAAAAATGAGGGTGTGACAGTGCCGCCTCAACTTTTACAAAAAGCCGGATATGACGTCATCAAAGGTATCTATCGAAAAAATTAAAAAACCATCTGAGGATATCATACCCAGGAACTCTCATGTCAAATTTCATAAAGATCGGCCCAGTAGTTTGGTCTGAATCGCTCTACACACACACACAGACAGACACACACACACACACACACACACACACACACACACACACGCACAGACACACACACACACACACACACATACACCACGACCCTCGTTTCGATTCCCCCTCTATGTTAAAACATTTAGTCAAAACTTGCCTACATGTAAAAAGGACACACAATATCTGCCTTTACCGCCACAGCAGAATAACAGCATATCTGTATACTTGATTTTAGTCCAAAACAGGGAAACTGACAAGAAGTGTTAACAGAATGGAATGATTTGCACGGAACTATACAACCGCGCATTAATCGATCGCCTGCGCAGGTTGACTGGTTGAGTGATTCGGATTCGATCAAACTTTCGCACAAAAACTCCTGTTTTCTTTGAATAACTGAAGAAAGGAGGAATAAAGAGGTTACACGCCTCGTCTCAGTGATTATTAAAAATAATGGTCTCAGTTCGCGGTCATGAAAAAGCTCGCTGAAGCTCGCATTTTTCATGATCCGCAAACTTCGACCATTATTTTTAATAATCACTGAGACTCGGCATGTAACCTCTACGTATCGAACAGCTATTTTACAACTTTTTCCAAAGCTCACACAATTTCAACAAGAAAGTGCCAATGTCTTACTCATTTATTCTGCGTGCAAATCAAAGCACTTAAACAATAACGTTAACTATATTAACAGCTATTGTGTTTTCAGCGTAGCAATAGGGTCCGATATTTAGACGAGACAAGTTTTATGCCGACGAGTCGAAGACGAGTCGCATTATACTTGCTCGAGTCTAAATATCGGACCCTATTGCTACGCTGAAAATTTAATAGCGATTATATAGCTATTCTTATCTTCATTTGTTGTTCCAAACTTACAAAATGACAGTTTTTGCGTCGATGCGTTGATCTCAGGTTTTGATAGCAGACGCCGTTTCTTATGCGCATTAGTTTTGCGCAGGCGCCACACTGACTTTGGAAAAAAAACTCGATTTGACAACACAGCTGTTAAACAGCTTTTTATTAGTTCATTCGTAACAACAAAAAGAAGTTTGAGTTTTTTTAATTTTGAACAAGACTACTGATGAAGAAGACCAAATCACAACATCAACGGAAAACTAGAAACAACTGAAGAACTAGGATGCAACAAGGGGAGGAAAAGAGAACAGCTAATCCGTACAAAGCGAGCAGACGGCAGCGACGTTTCCAGTTTGGGTGAATGGCATTTATACTTGTCTCGTCATGAAGCGAATTTTTCAACCTCAGTTATAAACGACTACATGAATGTTAGTGCCATGGGCTGTACATCAATACTTCAGAGGGGAAGTGGGGTATTTAGTGTGGAGTTACGAGATAAGAAAAGCCGAATGCGAAAATTTGTGTCAGTCGGCAACTGTGAACTAAGCTCACACTGCAGGCACACAAAAACGGCTGTTCCGTTGTACTCCCCTGTTTGTTCTACATCTTTCGACTTTGGGCATTTTATGGTGTTTAGGGACAGAAAATATAAGGTTTAGTCCTGTTTCATTGGGAAGTTAGCAGAAAAGGGTATGCTATCGACATTTGTAAAGCTGAAAAACATTCCTGAGAAGAATTTCAAGTTGTCAGTGTATGCTGTTGTCGATCAGTGAAACATCGTGTGGTACAGGTGGGTAAACCGGAACCATGCGTCTTTGTTATTGACAATATGCTTTTGGATATTGAGAAAAATGGCCGACTTCCGTAGCATTATGCTTTGATGATCGGAAGAGACCATCCAATCACAGCCCCCGAATTCCCCCACGTGTTCATCAGAATAGCTATATATTCGGATATATTTCGAGTCAGAGCTTTCTTGTTTTGTTTTGTTTCATTTTTATATGACTTCGCTTTCAGAAAAAAATTGTGCTTTTACGTGAGCCATTACCCTCAATGGCTATCAATTCTGGATCATGGTGAGTACCATCCAAAAAGGCACAAAACATTTAAAGGGATACTATTGATCTGATCTGGAGAAGCTATTGAATCCACTGTACTTTAATCTAGACGCACACGGCACGAAGTGCTCGAAAACGCACCACAAATAGGGTAAATAAATAAACCAAGGTGAGTGAATGAGCTTCAGGGCGCCGCTTTTCTCTGGTGCTGGAAACAAAAAGTAGTCCAGATGGCAAGACGGATAGCGCCATAGCAAGATAGAATAATAATGTCCTACAGGCACAATGTTACCCCTCTTTAAGGACTAGCCTGAGGGATATGATAGATCGATAGCGCCATCTAGGATGCGGCGGCCTATATTACCAGCATCACGTACACTAACAAGGGAAGTAACTCGATGGAAGTAACCCAGCCCAAACCTCATCAAGAGTGCTGGTTCTTTGCCTATTTTACGACAAGCTTTCAAAACACTTAGTTTTCCGCAAAGTGAAGGCAGTCCACCTCCGCGGTAGCATTGTTTGTAACGCAGAATCTTATGGTCAAACTTTGGAAGCGATTTGAAGTGGTGGTTTGTTTTTTTAATATGTCAATCAATCAATCAATATGAGGCTCATATCGCGCGTATTCCGTGGGTACAGTTCTAAGCGCAGGGATTTTTTAAATTTTTTTAAATTTTTATTCAATTTATATCGCGCACATATTCAAGGCGCAGGGATTTATTTATGCCGTGTGAGATGGAATTTTTTTACACAATACATCACGCATTCACATCGGCCAGCAGATCGCAGCCATTTCGGCGCATATCCTACTTTTCACGGCCTATTATTCCAAGCCACACGGGTATTTTGGTGGACATTTTTTATCTATGCCTATACAATTTTGCCAGGAAAGACCCTTTTGTCAATCGTGGGATCTTTAACGTGCATACCCCAATGTAGTGTACACGAAGGGACCTCGGTTTTTCGTCTCATCCGAAAGACTAGCACTTGAACCCACCACCTAGGTTAGGAAAGGGGGGAGAAAATTGCTAACTACCTGACCCAGGGTCGAACTCGCAACCTCTCGCTTCCGAGCGCAAGTGCGTTACCACTCGGCCACCCAGTCCTTCTGCTATCCCTTTAAATCAATGCTGAAATATATGCATACATGTGCAACAAGTGTATGCAAGAAAAATTGGCCACGTGGCTGCATGTTACCTTTTTTGTTGAGAACCGTCACGAAGGTTACGACGCCGTCGGCAGGGGGTGCGCCTTCCATCGTCAAGTTACAGGCAGAAAGACCTCGACATGTACCCGCGTTGCCTCCAGATCCCGAGTATGTAAAAGCTAGGCAGGTGGAAGAGGCACCGCATTTCTTCAAACAATCAACCCTGGTGCGTGTGTTGTGCTGAAACGCCACATACTCCGGACAAACGAAGTTTGCAAGATATGTATTTTTGTAAAAGATTTTATCAATATTCGTGGACGCGTCCGTCTCCACAGCAAAAACGACTACGATGAGTAATATACGTGGAACACTCATGATTTTTTTCTTATTTTTTTCGAATTTGTTTTGCTGTTGGATTAACGTTTTCTCCTGACTGTTACTAGATCTTTATTTATGCTGTCAAATTTTGTTTGTCTATGTGCTGGATATCCTTTTTGCTATCCTCAACCTCCAACTTGGGTGGCGTCTGTACTGAATGAGCGAGCTGCCAGCGCGTGCGTTTCATTCCCTTTCTTCTTTGTGCGTCACCATAGTTTCTCTAAACAATTGTCATCAAGCGAAGCTATCGACGAAAAGAAGGTTTATGGTATTGATTTTCGGCTTTTCATGACGTTGAGTTTGAAGTTAATTATTTTGTGTGTGTGTGTGTGTGTGTGTGTGTGTGTGTATGTGTATGTGTGTGTGTGTGTGTGTGTTTTATTGCTGGTTTGCCTACTATTGATTTTCAGATAATTGTGTTTGTTTCTTTCTCTCTGTGATTGTTTGCTTTTTTGTTTGCTAGCATTTTTAATGTGCTTATTGGTTTGTGTTGGTAAGCAAAGCAAAGCCAACATAATTAATCTTTAAATTCTGTAGTTTTAACTTCTACGTTCGGCTTATTCTTTTACTGATATTCGCGGTCGAAAAGAACACACACATACGCAAAAACACACACACACACACACACACACACACACACACACACACACACACACACGCACACACACACACACACACACAAATTACAGTTGGTCTTCTAAACCTCTAAAAACAAGAGGCGAAGCCTTCAAGGCTCAGGTAAGAAATCGACAAACAGTAACTCAAACTCACTCACTCCGTCACACACACACACACACACACACACACACAAACACACACACACACACACACACACAAACACACACACAAACACACTCGTGTGCACGCGCGCACGCACCCACACACATACACACACACGCACTCACACACACACACACACGCATACACACACACATACACACACACGCACACACACACACACACACACACGCATACACACACACACAAACACACACACACACAAACACACACAGTCGACCCATATATTGTAACCCTAAGTAGAGGACAAGGTCAATTGTGGTATTGGTTCTCTAGGTCAATTGGGGTCAGATAGTAGACAAACATTAAGCCTGAGAAGTTGGACGGGAATACAAACAAGATATCGCACATTCCACCATATGAACTGGTCTGTTCGCTGGGATATCTCTTATAACGCCCAATATCACACGCTTTCCTTCTTTGCCACTACTAAAGCAAACGTGTGCAAGATTGTATGTTACACGCTTTGGAGCATGTGCAAGAACGGATTCAAACTCGAAATGACGGCTTCGTTAGACAATCAACGTAATCTCGTGTTGAAGAAAACGTCTGTCACACGACCAAGTCTGAATAGCGGGTAATATCAATGAGTATCGAACATTTTAGGTTTTCGTTGTCCAGGGTCCTGCAGCAAATACAAAATGATGTAAAAGTTAAACTTTTCTCTCCTCTATTATAGTAGGCCTTCAGATAACTGCGGCACATCGCTACATTTTCATTACTTGTATCTCCTAGTCATGAAACCAATAAATACAACCAAAAACGCCATCTACGTAACTGTTCAAGCGTACGATTAATGATTATTTTATTTTATTTTTAAATATGTGCACCCATTATCCCGTGTTGATGAACGACAAAGCAACCACAACAAAACAAATATTGAACAAAGCCACACATTTCTGGGGGGAACTTTTCAAGATCGAATTGTCGCTTGTTATTGACATTGGGTGATAAGACATTTACGACATAAGCATTTATTATATCCATCCATAAACACGCCAGGGAAATGGTGTAGATATGTGTATCCATTGTGTAGACTCGAGGAAAGTGAAAACAAAACACACAAAAACAAAACCAAGAAACATCATATCAATTCGTTCACTCGTACGTACACACACACACACACACACACACACACACATACGCACACACACACACACACACACACACACACACATACCGCACACGTACACACACACGTACACTCTCACGCACGCACACACACACACACTCACAAACACACACACACACGCACGCACACACGCATATACACACATACAGCGGTCGACCCTTATCGTGACCCATGTAAGTCTCTTTATACCCAGTGCTAGCGTCTTTACACAAACAGATCGTCCCTCACATCCCCACCAACGAGGGCTGGCGCAAGAATTTGTTCAGTTACAAAAGCCGCACACGTGAATACGAAAAGGAGGGAGAGCCTCCCTCCCCCCCCCCACACACACACCCCCCCCCCCCCCTTTTGATTCAGAACTAGAATCGTATCGGCGTTCCCGTAAAAAGTATGTATCAATTTACTGCATGCATGTTGAGATGGTGGTCTTTACGGACAGGTGGTCTTTACGGACAGGTGGTCTCCAGGGCAGGTTCGACTGTAGTACTATGTCACAAAGAATTCAAAACATGTGTTTATTACGTAGGACACTTCAGCTAGTAAAACTAAGAAGTACTTTGTCACAAAGTGTTCTTCTTCTTCTTCTTCTGCGTTCGTGGGCTGAAACTCCCACGTACACTCGTGTTTTTTGCACGAGTGGAATTTTACGTGTATGACCGTTTTTTACCCTGCCATTTAGGCAGCCATACGCCGTTTTCGGAGGAAGCATACTGGGTATTTTCGTGTTTCTATAACCCACCGAACTCTGACATGGATTACAGGATCTTTTTCGTGCGCACTTGGTCTTGTGCTTGCGTGTACACACGGGGGTGTTCGGACACCGAGGAGAGTCTGCACACAAAGTTGACTCTGAGAAATAAATCTCTCGCCGATCGTGGGGACGAACTCACGCTGACAGCGGCCAACTGGATACAAATCCAGCGCGCTACCGACTGAGCTACATCCCCGCCGCAAAGTGTTGAAAACGTGATACAGAAATGAGTTGATTAGTGGACGATTTCTGTTTAGAGTGACAAACGGGTAGACATTGCAGTAGGCAGCCCAGCGAGCACTGACATCGAGCTCCAAAGAGCATACTTCCGAAAGGAAAGGACGTCATAATTATCAAGCGGGCACTGCGTTTTAATAATTGACAGTAACCGCTTGATATGATGACTTTTTCCCCCAAAATACAAAGAACAAAAAAAAACATGCACATTTCCATTGTTTCATTTACACCCATTGCTGGGAAATTCGGGTTGCTTCCTCCTAGTGGAAAGCAAGCAGCAACAAGAGTTGCACTATCCATGTGTGCGTGTTTAGGTGTAATTGCCCACCTGCACGTATGCCAGAATGACCGAGGTTTTTAACGTGTCACTGTGGTGGGACATGGATGCCGTCTCTGAGTCTGCACATAAAGTTGACCGGTGTCCGTCCCGGTCTGGATTCGAACTAAGCATCACAAGTTTAGTGCTCTACCAGCTGAGCTACCAGGCCCGCATTTCAGCTCATTGTTCACTCTGACACTATCGGCGTGTTAACCACTCATCTCACCTTTAAGAAATACAACTCTTCCACAGTATTAATTCACAGAATGATTAGCAAAAATCTTATTTAAAAACCACAGTTTATATGGGCCAGATATATATATATTAAGTGTTTGTTTTGCAGAGACAGATTTATTTTTGTCTTGATGAACATTTCGATGCAGAAGCACCCCCAGCGAATGAAACTGAACGCATGGGGGTTCCCAAGCTTATCAACTAGGTCAATGCACCTTAAACCCCATGACGAGTTCAATTTACACTCTCATCTACAAGTTAAACTCAAAGGACGCACATAACCACATGTGCCAACACTTGAGTTTTTAGGTTTGAACACACAGAGAAACCACATGTTTGTACACGTGATTTCTGCAAGTTTCATAACAGCACCAACTGTCATCATGCTATATAAAGAAGAAGAAACTGGCATTGAGTACCGCAGCACAATATTCCTCTACAAGAAAGCAACCTGTAGTCGGTGAGTACTCTATTGAATTGTCCTTTCATACTAGTATAGTATGCATACCTTTTTACACCCCCGGTATAGGGGTGTGTATAGGTTTCGCTCGATGTGTTTGTTTGTTTGTTTGTGTTCGCATATAGATCTCAAGAATGAACGGACCGATCGTCACCAAACTTGGTGAACAGGTTCTATACATTCCTGAGACGGTCCTTACAAAAATTGGGACCAGTCAAACACACGGTTAGGGAGTTATTGGTGGATTAAGATTCTACAAGGACTTATAGAGAAACATATTCATGGTCAAAGGGAAATAACCTTCTCAGTTGGTGGCAGTGAGAATGGGTGCAGTGAGAATGGTTATTTCCCTTTGACCAACGGGGGTGTTTTTCCTACCTCGAAGGAATTTCTTGTTTTTTTTACTTTAATAAGGATATTGTGCAAGGTAGATGTGCTTTGAACGTGTGCGGATGCATGACTGCATATCCATTGCAACGCTTAAAACAAGCATTGTAAGGTATCAGTAATGCCAAGGCTTATTACACTTTTCAACTCCGCTATTTTGTTGAAAATCGGACCTGTCATGGCAAAATATCAACTCGTTGCCGCTTTAAAAAAAAATGTGGGGGTAGGGTAAAGCTGTCGTTGGTATGTTTGAAACACACTTCTGACAGATAGAATCGAGGGTAATGATGAGCACTGTGAAGTGATATGTTGTAATGTATTCAAGAAACTAACGTAAAAGGTTTCATGATAATTTGCCTTCATCATTAAAAGAAATGTCATTTGAAAGAGAGAACCAGGGGTAGTCAACCACAAAATGCCATGATGTTAACTCTTTGTGGGATGTATTTTTGTGCACATATGATTAGGCTAACAACAAAAAATAGTCTGTTTACGGTATCCCGACCGACCCTATTTTTTCGCGCGACCCTAGACTTTGTTTGGGCATTTGGGGAAAAAATAAAAAAAATAAAAATATACATTTAAAAAAAAAAATTTAAATAAAATAAAAATTAAAAAAGTCTTGTTTTTTGGCAAAATAACTTAAAAATATGGGGTTTTTTAGAGAAAAAAAAATTCCCGACCTACCTACCCTATTTATTTTTGCCTGTGTTACCGTAAACAGACTTTTTTTTTTTTTGCTAAGTTGTTGTCAATGGCAACTTTTACATGTTTTCTGTCCAAAGAGAGTTAAATCACTACTTAAAACAAAAGGGTTTACTCGCTTTGACTTAGATGAAGATACGACAACAAAACTGTCTATGCATGCATTTTCATTAGGTCTTTGAATCAAATAACAAGAAAGGTTATTGGAACGTTTAATTTATGACAAAACAAAACATTACACTTACTGTACGTCGACCCGGTGGTCTTTTAAGCAGACGGACAGACAAACACTTATGTTACAGATAATGAACTTATCTCAATATTGTCGACGAAATCATTAAATTAATGATAATAATGATAATAATAATGCATTATTCCCTTGAAATAATAGGCCGTGAAAAGTAGGATATGCGCCGAAATGGCTGCGATCTGCTGGTCGATGTGAATGCGTGATGTATTGTGTAAAAAATTCCATCTCACACGGCATAAATAGATCCCTGCGCCTTGAGTCCGAGTCTGGAGATACGCGCGCGATATAAGACTTCATATATATATATAATATTTATAAAGCGCATGTATCCAGGGTTTAACCCTGCTCAAAGCGCTGTACAATCATTGGAAGAACATCACATTATTTACAGTGCAATCACACACATATCAATGAATAACACATTGCACTATTATACATTATCACAAACACACGCGCCGCGGACACACACACGCACTCTACAAAACACATTGCACAATAATACATTATCACTTACGCAACTTTCAGAATAAAACCAGACAGCCAAAATGCTGAAAGCGTGTGCATTCCTCTCTCTGGTGGGTGTGGCCCTGAGCTTGGCCATTCCATCCAATCTACCCGTTTTCTGCCACAAACTGGACTGCCCACAGTTTACCGTTGTGGAAAACACAACTGTAAGTATAAGGACCGTCTCTCTTTTGTTTGCACTTAAATCTTTACCTTTCTTTCAATTTGCATTCAGCTGTTTTGGTATAATATACAATGTGTGTGTGTAAAAATCGTTTCTACCCGTGGATGTAACGATAGCTGCAAGTAGGACCGTTTCTCTTTTAGTTTGGACTTCAAGTTTACCCGTCTTATAAGTTTGAACTCAGCTGTATCAAACTTTCAGTATAATAAAAAAAAATGTATTATGAAATGTGTTTATGTAAAATGTATTTCTACCCGTTGTTGAAACGACAGCTGTGAATAGAACCGTCGCTCTGTTAGTTAAATTCGAGTCTAGCTCTTTATACTTCACTAGTTTTTCTTTTGTTTCTCTTTTTCACGAGTTAGTTTTTACAAGTACTTCCATTTTCTTTCCCGGTGTTTTGCCATCAAATGAAATTGTAGACGTTGTTTTTCTTTCTCTCAGTAAAATAAACATAATTAGGCACTACGACTTGTGTCCAGAGCGTAACGAACTGATGCACTACGAGCACAGCAAATGTATCCAGCAAGAAAAAAGCCGCCACTCAGGGTATCGGGGGCGTTAAGCCTGACTCCGTTAGGACAATAATACCGTTGTGGTAGTCAAGGGTTGCGTAAGTTGCGCAACCGGGTTAGAGCTTACGGCCTTCTAGCCGTGAGACCAAGGCCGTAAAACTTAGCGAGCAGCAAGTAGTAAGCTTATATGACGGTGAGTCTCTCCTCGCCCGTGCTGTATTGCGCCAGATGGGGCTTTCGTTTACGTGAACGTTAACCAAGAGTGACTTAAAGTCTGTATTACTACTTGGGCACTTCATTGTTTTGTTATTTAAAAAAAATGTAAACCGCTGTAGACGTCTTGTTGTTGTTTGTTGTTTGTTGTTTGTTGTTTGTTGTTGTTGTTGTTGTTGTTGTTGTTGTTGTTGTTGTTGTTGTTGTTGTTGTTTAGGGTGGGGTTGGGCGATGGGGTTTCTTTATTTATTGTTTTACAACCGTGCACTACGATGTTTCCCCACAGGACTACGAACTGAGGCACTACGACCAAACCAGCTGGGTGTCTATCAGGAAAGAAGCCGCCAACCTTGACATTGTCAGGAGAGACATGTTCATGACTCTCTTCCACTACATCGATGGCGAAAATGCTGACCGTAAGTTAATTGGCTTTATGAATATGGACCATCTCCCGACGATGAAATGTGTAAATATATATTTAGATATGTAAACGATCATGTACGGAAACTGCGGAGGCAGACGAATGTTAAATATGAAAATGTCCTGACACCGCATATCAGCTTCCATTGTCAATACTTAATTTGTAATTGCAGAGTATGTTTTTAATCTGGAACTTTTAAAAGTCGGGAAGAATACATTCCAAGACCCAATGCCTTGCTAAAAATAGAATACTAAAGCATGAAGCACATTTCCATCTCAAATGCTTGCATTGGCCGATATACCAAACACTTCACCCTTTATGACGTCATTCTTGATGAAAGTCAAAGATCCACAAATGCCTTGTTGAAAAATAGAACACTGTCACTGAATCACGAAGCACATTTCCATATCAGAACAGAGTTTGGGGATTTACGTCCTCACAGGGAATTTCCTATTAGGAACATGTCTGTGGCGATATGCTAGATTCCATCTCAAATGCTTGCTTTGACTAATATACCAAACACTTCACCCTGTATGACGTCATTCCTGCAAACTACAAGATCCCGATGACTTGCCCCAGAACCATTTTAGTATCAAACTTTGAAAAGCCGAGAAGAGTTAATTCAAAGATTCATAAATGCCTTGCTGAAAAATAGAACACTGAATCATGAAGTACGTTTCCATCTAAAATGCTAGCATTGACCGATACACCAAACCCTTCACCCTTTATGACGTCATTCATGCAGAAGTAAAGATTCCGATGACGGCCCCAGTGCTGACCACCGTGGAGCATGGAGCTGGCCCCAACTGTGCCAGCAACTTCACCATGCATTTCATGTTGCCCCACGCCCAGTGGGCGGCCCCTATCAAGCCCACCAACTCCCAGGTCAACATCGTCACCCTCCCCGCCATGGATGTCTATGTCAAGTGAGTACACTCTCAACTTCTTCTTCTTATTTCTTATTTCTGTTCCGTTAGATGGGAACGCCCATCTCCTCGACGAAGGCAGCAGTGCGCCGCAGGTCCTTCAGACTGTTGTCGATTTTTTTTAGCCATTGGGGTGAGGTCAGGCCAGGTCATCTATCTGTGCGCCTCGTAGATCGCAGGATTGCAGCAGGGGTGCGTTGCATAGGCAGAGCACCACAGAACGTTTGCGAACGTTTTCTAGGCAACGCATAGTTTTGTTGTGGCGCTCGCGAGTACCATTGTCTGGGGTCACTGAAGCGTAACAATGGCGACCGCTCGCCGAGAATGGTCTAGGCAACGGGTGTTTGCGGGGAGCATTCTGTAACGTACCTGAGAGGTGGCACGCCAGAAACTATTGCACTGTACTGAGCTTGCCGGTTGACTCTCTCTCTGTCTCTTTCTCTCTATCGCAGTCTCTCTCTCTGTCTTGCTTGCTCTCTCTCTCTCTCTCTCTCTCTCTCTCTCTCTCTCTCTCTCTCTCTCTCTCTCTCTCAGTCCCTCTGTGCCTGTCTCTCTGTCTACGTCTCTGTCTCTGTCTCTCTCTTTTTCATTCTTTCTTTCTTTCTCCCTGGGGTCCTGATTTGACCTATTATGGTCCGCTGGACCCGAAACAGCTGACTAACCTCTTTCTCCCTTCCCTCTCCCGATGTCTTTCTCTTTCTTTCCATCTCTCTCTAAATCTGTCTGTCTCTCTTTGTGTCCGTATGAAAGTCTCTCTCTCTTATCTTTTTTGCTCTCTTTCTATCTCTCTCCCTTTCGCTCTCTCTTCTCCTCCTTATCTCTTTCTCTCTCTCTCTCTCTCTCTCTCTCTCTCTCTCTCTCTCTCTCTCTCTCACTCTCTCACTCTCTCTCTTTCTTTCTTTATCTCTCTCTCTCTCTCACTATCTCACAAACAAACACACACACACATACACACACACACACACACACACACAGACAAACACACACACACACACACACACATTCACAGATACAGAAGCACACTCACACAGACACACACAGACAAACACACACACACACACACATTCACACATACAGAAGCACACACACACACACACACACACACATTCACAGATACAGAAGCACACACACACACACAAACACACACACATAGACACGTATAAACACACACTCGCAGACACGCGCGCGCGCATACGCACGCATGCATACACACTCACGCACACACACACGCACGTACACATACACTTGTGTGTATGCGTGTGTGTGGTGTGTGTGTGTGTTCGTGTTAGCTTGTTTGAGTGCGTGGGTGTGTGTGTGTGTGTGTGTGTGTGTGTTGTGTGTGTGTGTGTGTGTGCGTGTATGTGTGCGTGTGTGTGCTGGTGCGTGCGTTAGTGTGTGTGAGTGTGTGTTAAGGGTGGTGTGTGTGTGAATGTATATGTTCGTGTGCGTGGATGTGTGTGTGGGGGGGGGGCTGTGTGTGTGTGTGTGTGTGTGTTTGTTTGTTTCTGGGTGAATGTATGTGCATGTTTGTGTTATGGTGTGTGTGTATGTTTTGCTTTTTTCACGAGATCGAACTTATGATTGAAAAGGCTGACGACCACAAACATTCACAGAGAGAAGAATGCGTGCAGAAAGTGACTCATGCGGGTTATTGTGATGTCTCTCTCTGTCTCTCTCTCTCTGTCTCTCTCTCTCTCTCTCTCTCTCTCTCTCTCTCTCTCTCTCTCTCTCTCTCTCTCTCTCTCTCTCTCTCTCTCTCTCTCTCTCTGTCGCTCTCACTCTCTCTCTCTCTCCCTCTCTCTCTCTCTCTCTCGCTCTCTCTCTCGCTCTCTCTCTCTCTTTTCAAGTTTTTTTGTTCGCATGCACACACATTCTTTATGCTCGTCTGTCTCTCCGTCTCCCCATTCTCTCTCTTTCTCTCTGCCTTTCTCTCTCTTTGTCTCTCTCTCTCTCTCTCTCTGCCTTTCTCTCTCTTTGTCTCTCTGTCACTCTCTCTCTCTCTCTCTCTTTCTCCCCCCCCCTCCCTTCCTATTTCCGTGTAATGAATTGTGTGGGTGTATTTGCTTGTGTGTTTTGGTAGTAACATACGCTACTGCATGGCACTTTAAGTGTGTCATCTTGTATTTGCTGCAAGGTTGCGTTATCTGCTTTTTTCACGAGATCGGACTTAAGATTGAAAAGGCTGACGTCCACAAAAAGTCAGAGCGAGAAAAATGCGTGCAGATAGTGACACTTGTGTGTGTGTGTGCGTGTGTGTGTGCGTGCGTGTTTGTATTTATGTGTGTTTTACTGTTTGTGTATGTTAATGTGTGAGTGAGTGCGCGCGTGTGCATGTGTGTATGTAAACATATTTGGGGGGGGGTGTTTGTGTGTGTGTGTGTGGGGGGGGGGGGGGGGTTTCCACGGACTCGACAAGAAATCCAACTGTCAAATCTGACCACCCCCCAAAAAAGGGGAAGGCCCTGATTCTCCACGTGGGGTACGAAACTCAAACACACACACACAGATATCCTGAGGCCCAATGCATAGCGTCACCCCTAAAATGTACTCATGGACTGAGCTGTAAGCGATTGGACTCGTCTACTTTGGTCAGTGCGGGTAGGGAGGACTGTTCCAAGTACAAAGCGACTGTTCGCATGATCGCCCCTAATATGCATGCATGGACTCGGCCGTCAGCGAAGAGATGGGTCCATTTACTTGAAAGTGGGTAGAGAGGGTAGAATTGAGTTCGCTGCGAACAATTCGCCGCGAACATAGCGTTGCTTACAACATGAAAACTTTTTGTCTCTTCGCGAACAGAACGTCCGCTCTATGCAACGCACCCCAGATGTTAATGTTGTCTGGCTGCCAGTCGCGCAGGGCCCGGGGCACTGCTCTCTCTCTCTCTCTCTCTCTCTCTCTCTCTCTCTCTCTCTCTCTCTCTCTCTCTCTCTCTCTCTCTCTCTCTCTCTCTCTCTCTCTCTCTCTCTCTCTCTCTCTTTCTCTCTTTCTCTCTCTCCAGGGCCGGATCTGGGGGGGGGGGGGGTCCTGGGGTTCCGGAACCCCCCCCCCCCTGGCCATCCAATGTACCTCTCAGAGAAAAAATAATGTGGACTTTGGACCCCTGCCTTCAGTTGGAACCCCCCCCCCCCCCCCCCCCAAACGAACTTGGTCCGGCCCTGCTCTCTCTCTCTCTCTCTCTCTTTCTCTCTCCCTCACGCGCACATTCATTCGAGACCTGAGTGATACCAACTTTGTATCTCCTTTACACCTGCGCACCGTCTTTTGTTAACAGGAGCTTCCCAGGCTATGCCAGTGATGAGGATTTCATCAGTATGGCTGTCGAGCTCTACAAAAACCTGGCCACCAACAACAAGCACACCAACGTGGACAAAAAACAGTACAACGAAGCCTCATACGATGGACCTTACCAGTTCGCTGACAGACACAACGAGATCTGGATCGGAAAACTGCAAGCTTAGATAAGAACACCAATGACATGACTTTAAAAAGGAACGAATGGAGAAAGAATGGAAGGAATTTTTAAGCGATGGATGGGTGTTTGTTTACCTGAAATATATGAAACAAACAAGGAACTTAGTCGATAAATATCGACAGGGGGCGGACAAATGGTTTACATGTGAAATGTGTGTATATGGGTGTGAACAAACAAACAAACAAACAAACCATCTGAACCCCCCCCCCCCTCCCACCGCTCGCGGGCTGAACGACTGACGTCACATGTCGCTTCGGTCTTTTCCAGAAGAACACCGCGTGTACATAATACACAATTCGATCGCGTAGCACTGCCAATGCCCTTTTTCGCAACGAAAACCGTGCTGCTGTTTCTTGTGTGTTAAATCTGAAAGCAATATAAGTGAACGAACAATTGAAAACTGATATCACGTTACTAAACTCCCAAAAGTAATAAATTACTTCTGACTGCGGTACACAATACATTTTCAAAGCAATTTTTATTATTTTCAAGACATAAAAAATACAACGGAAGAAAAATGCATGCAATAACAATTATTTTTAAAGTACAGACTAAATACTGAAGCTCTCTATTTCTCTTTAGTATGTTGGATTCAGGTGTACTTACTCACAGTTGCAGACAGATACAGATTCAAACACGTGTCGAGCGTAAAACAAAAAGTGAAACTAGAGAATAACATGAACCTGAAAACTTTTAAAATATTTGTACCCAGCACCAAATGAAATTATTGTAAAAAAAAAAATGTAATACAAAGTGTGTGTGTTCTACATAAGACAGGAGAATTTACATAGCAACAGAAAACATGCTTGTAAATCACTGAGCACCAATGTACAGCAGTCCCTCTCATGAACGGACACCCTTGGGCCACAGCAAAACTGTCCGTACATTGCAGGTGTCCGGTCACGGGAGGGGTGACCACACCACCCCCTCCCCCATACCCCCTCCCCTATACACTCACACAGAGACACACAAACAACAGGATTGAGTCTATGTTGTTATGTTATGTTATGTTATCAGACTGGTACTTAGGCTGTTAAGCCTTTGTCTGATCTTTTGATCAGTTGCTATCCTAGCCTAACTTTTGGGCTAGGTAACCTACACGATCTTTTGACCGTGGCCTATATGCTAATCACTTCTTGTGGCTGCTAAACAATAAACTCCTAATACTTCTTTAAACGTTCTGTAAAAATGATTTGTATGAAAAGTGTTGAAAAGAAGAGATAAAATAAATCCTCAAGGCAGTGAACACACTCACCATGCACTGACATACGAAAGCAGCCACACAAACACAGCACAGAGGAGCGTGTGCAGATGCTTTGCAAGAATAAGCTTGAAACCCAGTTTGAATAAATAGCAGCAGATAGAGCTGCATGTCATAATCATGTAATTTATTTTCATCTTGTCTGGCTTTATTGACTGCATGCCGATCATGTGGCATGGCAGTGACTTTTCACTCTTCAGTCGGAAATACACTGTACATAACACACACTCTCCCTCACTAATGCCTACCCCAAGCCGTGACAACTGATGCTTGGAAATTGTGTGGAAGAGTACACCTCTCTATTTCTCTCCAATGCTCTTCCTGCTGACATGCAGTGACACCGGACACCCCACAGAGTATAGCCAGCTACCCCTCACTCTCTTTCGCTCAGGACCTTGACTGAGACGGACGATTCGATTTGATCGCTTCACCACGCCTTTCCAACTATGTGCTCCCATACAGTTTTGGTAGATACATGCTTGTGCAAGTATGTTATTAGTATTACCAATATGAATCTTATTTTCCTTTCGATGGTCAGTTTTACTCACCTCTGTAACGGCAGTCACCTCTGCGAATGCTGTCGAAGAATCTAACCGAAAGTAAACATTCTGGGAATCTACGCGCATCGGCCTTGACGCAAGTTCAATACTGAGCCAATGAGCGCGGCGCGCGAAGTTGGCCTCAATCTTCCCTCACCGTAGACCAGATTAGTAGGTGCTTGATTTTGGTATTTTGATTTTACATAACATTAAACCTTTCTTGGGGTTCATGGTCATGGCAACAGCCATAATAATATTATATCATGTATAATATTACATTTCAGCATATTTGAATTGCATGTCATCATACCAAACTGTCATACATTCTTATTCCCACATCATTCTGATTGATCACAACCAAACCTACTATCAGTGGACACATCCAAATGTAAGCGCCTGTTCTTGACAACTTTTAATCGATCTAAAAATAGCAACTTGCTGGGTCCTTTGCCGTCAACAGACACTGTTTGGCCTGTAGGTAAAATGTACAATGTATTTTCTAATTTGTGCACAAAAGCTTTTTTTCTTTTTTCTTTTTTTTTAACATAACAATGTTTAATGTCACTGTATGTTTAAAAGACCATGGTCATATTTGTAAAAAAAAATGTTAAATTAGAAAATAAATAACATTTTGGTTCATGATTTTTCTTACACCTGTGCTGAAAATAAGAAATAAAAATGTCGGTATATAAGTCGCTCAAATACAACTAGGTGTGAATGGCTCGGTTTGAGTTTGTTGCAGTTGACCCTGCACAATGCGACCTATTATGTTTTTGCGATTTTGCCGTCACCCCTCCCATAGGGTGACGTATTTCACAACTTCCTGTGTTACACAAACTCTGTGATGACCAATTTTGCCTTCACTCCTCCCATAGGGTGACGGATTTCACAACTTTCTACAGATGAACAATGTTGCCTCCACCCCTCCCATAGGGTGACGGATGTCACAACTTCCTGTGTACACAAACTGATGACGTATTTCACAACAAAATGGCGCTGCCCATGGTCAACCTCGAAACTATCCGTATAGAATGGGGGCGTCCTCGCCCCCATAACAAATCTGTATCGTTGCGTGACTTATGTAGTCTTATTATACATTTTAATGTACTTACTCTCTCTCTCTCTCTCTCTCTCTCTCTCTCTCTCTCTCTCTCTCTCTCTCTCTCTCTCTCTCTCTCTCTCTCTCTGCTGTGCTGTGTGTGTGTGTGTGTAGAGAAAACATCCTTATGATGGAGTTTGCTTGACTTTTTTTCTTTTCTTTTTTTCTGGGGCATGTCGGTGTTGTTATGTTCACACGTTTCATCGAAAATAAAAGCAACATTTGCCCAATGTAAATAAAATATGCAAACAAAGAAACAAACGAAAAATACAATACAAGTCGCGTAAGGCGAAAATACAATATTTAGTCAAGTAGCTGTCGAACTCACAGAATGAAACTGAACGCAACGCAACGCAGCAAGACCGTATACTCGTAGCATCGTCACTCCACCGCCCGTGGCAAAGGCAGTGCACGTGGAATTGACAAGAAGAGCGGGGTATTCGTTGCGCTGAGAAGGATAGCACGCTTTTCTGTACCTCTCTTCGTTTTAACTTTCTGAGCGTGTTTTTAATCCAAACATATCATATCTATATATTTTTGGAATCAGGAACCGACAAGGAATAAGATGAAAGTGTTTTTAAATTGATTTCGAAAAAAAAATGTGGATAATAATTTTTATATATTTAATTTTCAGAGCTTGTTTTTAATCCAAATATAACATATTTATACGTTTTTGGAATCAGCAAATGATGGAGAATAAGATAAACGTAAATTTGGATCGTTTTATAAATTTTTATTTTTTTTTACAATTTTCCGATTTTTAATGACCAAAGTCATTAATTAATTTTTAAGCCACCAAGCTGAAATGCAATACCGAACCCCGGGCTTCGTCGAAGAGTACTTGACCAAAATTTCAACCAATTTGGTTGAAAAATGAGGGCGTGACAGTGCCGCCTCAACTTTCACGAAAAGCCGGATATGACGTCATCAAAGACATTTATCAAAAAAATGAAAAAAACGTTCGGGGATTTCATACCCAGGAACTCTCATGTCAAATTTCATAAAGATCGGTCCAGTAGTTTAGTCTGAATCGCTCTACACACACACACACACACACACACACACAGACACACACACACACGCACACACACACGCACATACACCACGACCCTCGTTTCGATTCCCCCTCGATGTTAAAATATTTAGTCAAAACTTGACTAAATATAAAAACGTACATGACAAAGGGGAAATCGTGAAGGGAAATAACCACGCTGGCGGCTGGGCAGATCCAAGAAATAGTTAATTCCCTTGGAATGTTTTTACTGGTTGACATATGATGTCATATTGCACTCCAGTGATTCTTTTTTTTTTTCTTTATTTTTCATTTCAAGTTTAGCACTGTAGAATGCTTCGTTTTGTTTTACATCCAATGGATGCCTATAAAGTAATCATTTTAAGCTGGAAGTGTCAGAGTTACCTATGATCTGAGCCGTTCACATTTACATTAACTTTTTCAAATAAGTTTGTCGCAATAATTTGTCCGCCGTCGTGTTCATTTTTGTCATTTGTCTGTCAGGTTTCGCTTGAATAAGCATCATGGTTGAGTACAGATCCTCAATGTCAAACAATGTACATATGTCACAATATTAAAACAAATTAAACACTTTTTTTTCAAATAAAATTCAGGTTATTTGAGCCAGTGTTGTTGTTTCGTTTTCTTGTTTTGTTTATTTCTGTTTGTTTTTAACATACGAAAGGCAATATAATGCGTCTGTAAAGTGACGCTGTTAAACGCCGTACAAGACAGACCATTACTCATGTGTGTTCCTCCGTCCATATCTGTTCGTCGCTTCCACTGGAACTAATTAGTGACATTACATAATCTGAACCCTGAGACAATTTTCCACTCGAAGATTGCTCTGCTAATGTGGATCGATGTGGGATGCGCTAGAGGTATAGTTTAACAAGTCACGTAAGGCGAACTTACTACATTTAGTCAAGCTGTCGAACTCACGGAATGAAACTGAAGGCACTGTATTTTTTCACCAAGACAGTACAGCTTCGTCAATTCCCGCGTGAAGGAAATCGCTCACCTTCCACGTGCAAAACGTAGTAATACTGACACGCCAGATTAGCGCGGTAGCGTATTGTGCTGAGCAGGAAAGCGCGCTTTTCTGTATTCTTGTTAACTTTCTGAGCTTGTTTTGAATACAACCTATCATATCTATATGTTTTTTGAATCAGGAAATCATAAAGAATAAGATGAAATCATTTTTGGATCGATTTTTTAATTTTTAATCGTAAGACTAATTAATCTATTTTCGTTAATTGTGATCACATTTTAAGAGTAAACATGACATATGTATATATTTTTGGATTCAGAATGTGATGAAGATTACGATGCAATCAATTTTAAATCTGTTTGCAAAAAATCGATTTT
>NC_090245.1:86181447-86186447 GCF_037325665.1 Littorina saxatilis
TAACTTAACATTGTTTAAAATTTAATATCTCAAAATCGGAAAAAAGTTACAGGAGTGATTTTTGTACCAACGTAAAGCTTGTTCAATTGCTCATTATGGGCAAAAAACCGGAATAGTCTGGCTTGTTCCTTTTTATATTTAGTCAAGTTTTGACTAAATATTTTAACATCGAGGGGGAATCGAAACGAGGGTCGTGGTGTATGTGCGTGTGTGTGTGCGTGTGTGCGTGTGTGTGTGTGTGTAGAGCGATTCAGACTAAACTACTGGACCGATCTTTATGAAATTTGACATGAGAGTTCCTGGGTATGAAATCCCCATACGTTTTTTTCATTTTTTTGATAAATGTCTTTGATGACGTCATATCTGGCTTTTCGTGAAAGTTGAGGCGGCACTGTCACGCCCTCATTTTTCAACCAAATTGGTTGAAATTTTGGTCAAGTAATCTTCGACGAAGCCCGGGGTTCAATATTGCATTTCAGCTTGGTGGCTTAAAAATTAATTAATGACTTTGGTCATTAAAAATCTGAAAATTGTAAAAAAAAATAAAAATTTATAAAACGATCCAAATTTACGTTTATCTTATTCTCCATCATTTGCTGATTCCAAAAACATATAAATATGTTATATTCGGATTAAAAACAAGCTCTGAAAATTAAATATATAAAAATTATTATCAAAATTAAATTGTCCAAATCAATTTAAAAACACTTTCATCTTATTCCTTGTCGGTTCCTGATTCCAAAAACATATAGATATGATATGTTTGGATTAAAAACACGCTCAGAAAGTTATAACAAAGAGAGGTACAGAAAAGCGTGCTATCCTTCTTAGCGCAACTACTACCCCGCTCTTCTTGTCAATTTCACTGCCTTTGCCATGAGCGGTGGACTGACGATGCTGCGAGTATACGGTCTTGCTGAAAAATGGCAGCTACTTGACTAAATATTGTATTTTCGCCTTACGCGACTTGTTGTTTGTTTGTTTGAGTTTGTGTTTGAGTTTGTGTTTGTTTGTTTGTTCCTTTTTTATATTTAGTCAAGTTTTGACTAAATATTTTAACATCGAGGGGGAATCGAAACGAGGGTCGTGGTGTATGTGCGTGTGTGCGTGTGTGCGTGTGTGTGTGTGTCTGTGTGTGTGTGTAGAGCGATTCAGACTAAACTACTGGACCGATCTTTATGAAATTTGACATGAGAGTTCCTGGGTATGAAATCCCCGAATGTTTTTTTCATTTTTTTGATAAATGTCTTTGATGACGTCATATCCGGCTTTTCGTGAAAGTTGAGGCGGCACTGTCACGCCCTCATTTTTCAACCAAATTGGTTGAAATTTTGGTCAAGTAATCTTCGACGAAGCCCGGGGTTCAATATTGCATTTCAGCTTGGTGGCTTAAAAATTAATTAATGACTTTGGTCATTAAAAATCTGAAAATTGTAAAAAAAAATAAAAATTTATAAAACGATCCAAATTTACGTTTATCTTATTCTCCATCATTTGCTGATTCCAAAAACATATAAATATGTTATATTCGGATTAAAAACAAGCTCTGAAAATTAAATATATAAAAGTTATTATCAAAATTATTTTTTCGAAATCAATTTAAAAACACTTTCATCTTATTCCTTGTCGGTTCCTGATTCCAAAAATATATAGATATGATATGTTTGGATTAAAAACACGCTCAGAAAGTTAAAACGAAGAGAGGTACAGAAAAGCGTGCTATCCTTCTCAGCGCAACGAATACCCCGCTCTTCTTGTCAATTCCACGGGCACTGCCTTTGCCACGGGCGGTGGAGTGACGATGCTACGAGTATACGGTCTTGCTGCGTTGCGTTGCGTTCAGTTTCATTCTGTGAGTTCGACAGCTACTTGACTAAATATTGTATTTTCGCCTTACGCGACTTGTTTTACATTTAGTCAAGTTTTGACTGAATGTTTTAACATAGAGGGGGGAATCGAGACGAGGGTCGTGGTGTATGTGTGTGTGTGTGTGTGTGTGTGTGTGTGTGTGTGTGTGTGTGTGTGTGTGTGTGTCTGTGTGTCTGTGTAGAGCGATTCAGACTAAACTCCTGGGCCGATCTTTATGACATTTGACATGAGAGTTCATGGGTATGATATCCCCGGACGTTTTTTTCATTTTTTTGATAAATACCTTTGATGACGTCATATCCGGCTTTTTGTAAAAGTTGAGGCGGCACTTTCACACCCTCATTTTTCAATTAAATTGATTGAAAGTTTGGCAAAGCAATCTTCGACGAAGGCCGGGGTTTGGTATTGCATTTCAGCTTGGTGGCTTAAAAACTAATGAGTGAGTTTGGTCATTAAAAATCGGAAACTTCTAATTAAAATTATTTTTTTATTAAACGATCCAAAAACATTTCATCTTATTTTTCGTCATTTTCTGATTCCAAAAACATATACATATGTTATATTTGGATTAAAAACAAGCTCTGAAAATTAAAATTATAAAAATTATGATCAAAATTAAATTTCCGAAATCGTTTTAAAAACTATTTCATCTTATTCCTTGTCGGTTCCTGATTCCAAAAACATATAGATATGATATGTTTGGATTAAAAACACGCTCAGAAAATTAAAACGAAGAGAGGTACAGTAAAGCACAGCGCAATCGCTACCGCGCCAAACAGGCTCGTCACTTTCACTGCCTTTTGCACTAGCGGCGGACTACGTTCAGTTTCATTCTGTGAGTTCCACAGCTTGACTAAATGTAGTAATTTCGCCTTACGCGACTTGTTTATATTTAGTCAAGTTTTGACTAAATATTTTAACATCGAGGGGGAATCGAAACGAGGGTCGTGGTGTATGTGCGTGTGTGTGTGCGTGTGTGCGTGTGTGTGTGTGTGTAGAGCGATTCACACTAAACTACTGGACCGATCTTTATGAAATTTGACATGAGAGTTCCTGGGTATGAAATCCCCAAACGTTTTTTTCATTTTTTTGATAAATGTCTTTGATGACGTCATATCCGGCTTTTCGTGAAAGTTGAGGCGGCACTGTCACGCCCTCATTTTTCAACCAAATTGGTTGAAATTTTGGTCAAGTAATCTTCGACGAAGCCCGGGGTTCGGTATTGCATTTCAGCTTGGTGGCTTAAAAATTAATTAATGACTTTGGTCATTAAAAATCTGAAAATTGTAAAAAAAAATAAAAAGTTATAAAACGATCCAAATTTACGTTTATCTTATTCTCCATCATTTGCTGATTCCAAAAACATATAAATATGTTATATTCGGATTAAAAACAAGCTCTGAAAATTAAATATATAAAAATTATTATCAAAATTGTTTTTGACTCGCATGCGAAGCAAAAGTGAGTCTATGTACTCACCCGAGTCGTCCGTCCGTCCGTCCGGACGTCCGTCCGTCCGTCCGTCCGGAAAACTTTAACGTTGGATATTTCTTGGACACTATTCAGTCTATCAGTACCAAATTTGGCAAGATGGTGTATGATGACAAGGCCCTAAAAAACATACATAGCATCTTGACCTTGCTTCAAGGTCAAGGTCGCAGGGGCCATAAATGTTGTCTAAAAAACAGCTATTTTTCACATTTTTCCCATTTTCTCTGAAGTTTTTGAGATTGAATACCTCACCTATATATGATATATAGGGCAAAGTAAGCCCCATCTTTTGATACCAGTTTGGTTTACCTTGCTTCAAGGTCAAGGTCACAGGAGCTCTTCAAAGTTGGATTGTATACATATTTTGAAGTGACCTTGACCCTGAACTATGGAAGGTAACTGTTTCAAACTTAAAAATTATGTGGGGCACATGTTATGCTTTCATCATGAGACACATTTGGTCACATATGATCAAGGTCAAGGTCACTTTGACCCTTATGAAATGTGACCAAAATAAGGTAGTGAACCACTAAAAGTGACCATATCTCATGGTAGAAAGAGCCAATAAGCACCATTGTACTTCCTATGTCTTGAATTAACAGCTTTGTGTTGCATGACCTTGGATGACCTTGACCTTGGGTCAAGGTCACATGTATTTTGGTAGGAAAAATGTGTAAAGCAGTTCTTAGTGTATGATGTCATTGCTAGGTTTAGTTATTTGACCTTGACCCTGAAGGTCAAGGTCATGTCAAGGTCAAGCATGTGAGTCGTATGGGCTTTGCCCTTCTTGTTTCAAAATCAATTTAAAAACACTTTCATCTTATTCCTTGTCGGTTCCTGATTCCAAAAATATATAGATATGATATGTTTGAATTAAGAACACGCTCAGAAAGTTAAAACAAAGAGAGGTACAGAAAAGCGTGCTATCCTTCTTAGCGCAACTACTACCCCGCTCTTCTTGTCAATTTCACTGCCTTTGCCATGAGCGGTGGTCTGACGATGCTACGAGTAAAATGGCATTGCGTTTCATTCTGTGAGTTCTACAGCTACTTGACTAAATATTGTATTTTCGCCTTACGCGACTTGTTTTGCAATTTGAGCTCAAAGACGCATGGTGTCATTTTGGAGTTTACAAACTTAGCACTGTGTGTTTGACAGCGCTGTGCGTGCACTGGTTGATCGCAGCCGCAATTAAATTACACAGGAGCAGTGAAGGTAGCCTCAATACGTTTATTAACAAAACAAATTTCATTGTGAAGTCGAAATTCGATCAACAATAACCAACAAGTGGCAAAAAAAAATCGCGACTTGGACATTTCATAAAGTGCGCTGTTATTGTCTGAAATGATGCCGTCTTTTGAATGGGTCGAATGCCATATGTTCCTTCAGACGGTTCATGACACGGGGGCAGATGCGGCGAAGTCCTGGGATGGTTCTGGCAGTAACAGTAGCCGGGTGGAATCGATTACGCAGATGCTGCACCCTAATGAAGCGGTCTTGCTGAGGATTGGTGACACGGGGCCGTCCTTGGCGAGGCAGGTCTCGAACGTTACCGTTGTTTTGCTGGTACCTTCTTCGCCACAAGGCAACTGATTGCCTGGTCACTCCGAATCTCCTAGCAACATCAGTATAAGTCATCC
>NC_090245.1:86191447-86203947 GCF_037325665.1 Littorina saxatilis
CCCACAGCTGGCCAAAGCATTACAGATGGTCAGACAAACCAGAAGAGTTGTCGTCCAGTGGATACCAGCACACTGTGGGATACCAGGAAATGAAAGGGCAGATGAGGTGGCGAAAGAAGGAGCCGTGGAAGACCAACCTGAAAACAGTGTCAGCTTTAGTGAGCAGAAGACAATCATCAAGGCATTGATGAGGCCAAGGACAAACAGAGATGACTACCACACAATGTCCAGAGAGCAGCAAGTCAACCTCATCAGGCTGCGTACTGGCCACAACAGGCTCAATGCTCACATGAACCGAAAGTTCAAGCTGGCGCCATCACCAACCTGTGCCTGCGATCAAGAAGACCAAACAGCGGAACACATCTTACAGCGATGTCCCTTACTAGATGAGGAACGAAAAGAAGTGTGGCCGTCACCAACTCCCTTGCAGACCAAACTATACGGCAGTCGACAGGAGATGGAGAAAACGACAACATTTGTCACCAGTGCTGGACTGATCGTGTAGCCTCTGCGAACGCCAAGAAGAAGAAGAAGGAAAGAAACTGTCGGGGATCCTTTCGGGTGGTCGTTGTGGTCATGTGGTCGCTATTGAGAGGGGGTTCTACTGAAGAAGAATCCAAAGGCTACTTTATCACTCGTTTGGGAGGGGGGAACAATAACATAACATTATTTACAGTGCAATCACGCCATATTGAATACTATTGGAAGAACTGATTAACCCTTACACTGGTGCAATTCTGTAACACATGTTACATAGCCACTGGTGAATTAACAGAGAGAAACATAACAAAAAACGGTCATATAGGTTTTCACATCCATGGGAGGTAATCGGAACCGACCAAACAGACTGAGCCAGTAGCGCGACATATGTCGTGACAACCAGGTGACAGTAAACGTAAAGTAGCGCGACATATGTCGCGACAACCGGCCTAAGGGTTAAGTCCTCCAAGTACAGTCTGATTCACATACCAACCTTCTCTGTCTGTATTATGTCCTATGATTTTGTGTCTCTATTTCTGTGTCGCGAATAGATAGAGATCCAAGGTATAGAGAGTCCATAAATCATATCTGACAGCAATGGGTATTGGATACGCGTCAGCTTGAAAGTCAGGCTGATTTATCGAGGGATAGTTACTGTCGCATGAAGTTTGTTTTTGACTGCAACCGACCTCGTCTGTGTCTTCCTTTTACTGACACGAATATATACAAACAAAACCCAATGTGTATACAGCCTCCAAGTCTCAAAATTGGACAGCAGTGATGATTCGTTGTATGTACATATCGTCAGTGCTTAGGTTGGGAACCTCAGGCAGATTTATCCATTGAGCGTTACCTTTGTGAAATTTGACAACACAAAACTTGATTCCTGCTGGAATTGATTTTTATCTGAGTCCGTACGTTCGTATTCTGCCTTTTAGGCCTCGTTCCCTTTCCTGTGTCGCAGCTTGGTTTACGGAGTCTATAAATCACGCACTATAGAAGACAGCAATGAGCAGTCGATGTGTGTCAGAGAATCGATTAGAAAACTGATTATCGAGCGATTGTTACCTCTGTCAGTATCGATCTATCGAACGCAGGCTTTGTGACTGGTGCACACGCTCTGTGAGATGTAGTGACACACGGGAATTGGGGATGACTGATGGAAGAGGTATGTGCACGAATGTGTGTGTCTGTGGCTTTGTGTGTATATATGTGTGTGTGTATGTGTGTGTGTGTGTGTGCGTGTGTGTGTGTGAGTTGGTATGTGTTAGTGTGTCTATGATAAAGAGAGAAAGAGGAGCACACGCGTTTGCATGTTCGTGCATGTGTTCTTGCATTCGTCCGTGTGTGTGTGTGTGTGTGTGTGTGTGTGTGTGTGTGTGTGTGTGTGTGTGTATGTGTGTGTGTGGGTACGTGCGTGCGTGCGTGCGTGTGTGTGTGTGTGTGTGTACGTGCGTGTGTGCGTGCGTGCGTGCGTGTGTATGTATGTGCGTCTCTGCCTGTCTGTCTGGCTGTCTATCTCTCTGTCTGTCTGTCTGTCTGTCTGTCCTCGTCATCCTCGCTTCCATTTCCCTTCATGTCTCTCAACACATAGCAACCATGCAATCACCAAATTAAGTCTTATGTAGAACGACAATAATCTACAGTTAAACGTGTGCATAGACTTCCTCTCCCACAGCCATCAAAAGCAGTCTGACGACATGTTTTGCTATCTTAGTACCCGTGCAATCCGTCTAATCCCGCTAAGTCGCGTGACCCCAAATAAACTGTCTTTCTATAGATCCGTTAGAAAGCCGCTAAACCCTCCTCCGCCTCTCTTAGGCCGAGGGCTCTGTTAAGCTGCGTTCGTGTTAGTTTGAGAGGATTAGGGGGAATTAGTTGATGTGCTTGTGTCAGATTTAGGCCAATACTCTGGAAGTGATTTTTTTTTTTATCTTTCGGTGTGTTGGTTGGTATGAATGGTAAAATTATCTCTCTTTATGCTTCTGGTTGTCTGTGACAGTCTCTGCCTTTCTGTCTATCTGTCGCTCTGTTTCTGTCTTTGCCTCTGTCTGTCTGTCTGTCGTGATGGGCCGGTATTTATTGCCGGGACAATACGGAACACTGTAGTAATATTCTATTTTCATGACCAAAAAAAGGTCCATAATCACACATTTAAGGATAAGGATAAGGATACGATTCATATAGTCCTGTGAGGTTACCCTCATGGAAATTCAGGCTGCTTTCTCTCTGGGGAAAGCGAGCTGCCATACAGTAGACGGCGCTATCCATATATTTTTTTTTTTTTATGCATGCGTGTATTCATGTTTCCAAGCCCTGAGACTTTCGCTGTGAACTTGGGTTCTTTATCGTGCGCATGCGTGCACACGGGGGTGTTCGGCCACCGAGGAGAGTCTGCACGATGTTGACTCTGAGAAATAAATCCCTCGCCGAACGTGGGGATCGAAACCACGCCGATAACTGGTTTTGAAGCCAGCGCCGCTACCGACTGAGTTATTTCCCCATCCCATTTATTTACATAGCTGACATGTTTCTCTGTGTACAGCATCGTTTGATAATTTCTAGCTAAATGCTGTACTGCTGCGACGTATTTTTTCCCAAAGTGCGCTTCTGTTCAACTTGAGCTTACGCAACTCTGATTTGCTTGTTTTTCAACTCTTATTTCATATCTTATTTTGTTTAGGTTGTCAATGCAGGACGAAACCAGCAATTTTTGACAGATCATACAACAGAAAAGCGGAGCCAGTGAACCATGCCGGTTCAGATACGGGTGGTGATTCCGAATGCTGCACCTTTGGAAAGTAACGGTACCACAGAAGAAGAATATGCCCACAAGGAAAATGTCCCCCGGACAGTTCATCCTGCGATTCCTAGAGAGAATAAAACACCAAGACAAGCAGGAATCCGGCCAACCTCTGCACCTGTCAATCGTGCGCATGTTCAGGTAAGGTTTACTCTGACTAGTCCTCGTCTGTCTCTCTCTGTGTCTCTGTGTCTCTGTCTCTCTGTCTCTCTCTCTCTCTCCCTCTCTCTCTCGCGGATGACTCTTCTGTTCACACCAGTCAAATCCCTCTCCGCACCAAACTCTATGGGAGCAGACAAGACCTGGAAGCCACGACGTCATTCGTCTCGCATTCGTCTAAACTGATGGTGTGACGGCGAACGCAAGAAGAAGAAGAAGACAACAGTCAAAAATCTTTGGAATCCGTCAACTCTTCTCTTCCAACAAGTGTGGATGAAATCACTGAGTGGTGCGTTTCTAATGCAATGATCATTCATCCGATTAAAACAAAGAGTATGGTGATAACCACGAGACAAAAACACCAATTAAGTCTTTTACAATTACAACTGTCAGTTGGTTCAACTCAAGTGCAGCAAGTTAGGGAACATAGATTATTGGGTGTTACCATTGATCAAGAGTTGAAATAGCAAACTCATTTGAGTAATATTTGCAAACTAGTATCAAAAAATGTGTACCTGTTATCAAAATTAAGGCATTACGCAGATTCTGCAGCACTCAAAATGTTCTATTACGCCCACATAATGCCTCATATAAACTTCGCATCGACACTTTAGGATAACTGCAGTGATGTCCATTTAAAAAGACTCAATTCCCTGCATCGCCGAGCTGCAAAACTTATTCTGCATAATAGGTCCACGGATGATAAACTAAAGCTCCTGAATTTCCTCCCCTTGAAAGATCAGTTGACGTTAAACAAGGCTGTGTTCATGTATAAAATTCTAAATGACGACTGTCCTAAATATTTGCAATCAATCAGTCCTTCTCTCAATCAGTCAAACACCGACCCCCTACTTGCGACACAACTACCTAAATGTCCCGTGCAGTCCAAGTTCTCTCCCTTTGTACAGTGCGTTGTCTCCCTTGCCGATGACCTTGACAATTGTCTCAGTCAAGGACACAGCCATTTGAGCCGCACAGCAGACGACCTCAAGATTGATCTTACCCCACAAGGTGGAGAACTTGCAAACAAGACACTGTTTGCTTCCGTTTTTGCTTTCTCGTTGGTCTTCATTATATGGACGGAACAGCATGTGTCTGCAAAGTGTGACATTGCTTAAAGGCACACTCCTTCTCGTGAAAACAGGTCGGCTCGCCATCTCAGATCTGGCCAAGCTTTCATATGAGAAGAGACCATCCCTCCTCTTGGACACATACCAAAAATCAACACCCTGACTGCTTGCTGTGGTAAGGTAGATATGTTGGTTTGTTTGTTTGCTTAACGCCCAGCCGACCACTAAGGGCCATATCAGGGCGGTGCTGCTTTGACATATAACGTGCGCCACACACAAGACAGAAGTCTTCATGTCTCACCCAGTCACATTATTCTGACACCGGACCAACCAGTCCTAGCACTAACCCCATAATGCCAGACGCCAGGCGGAGCAGCCACTAGATTGCCAATTTTAAAGTCGAACCCACGACCTCCCGATCACGGGGCGGATGCCTTACCACTAGGCCAACCGTGCCGGTGATATGTTGGTTGAATTCATTTGTTTAAAAACCTACCAGTGGCTTTGATGGTCATTTTTTTCTTGAATGGCAGAGAGAGCACCCAGGCTGTTTATTGTGTGGTATATGACCAAGTGGCGGGATGGTCTTATTCCATGTAAAAACCTGGTCAGATTATAGGTGGTGAACCAAACTGTTTTCACGGGAAGAAGGCAGCGTGCCTTTAAGATAACTTCGGTTTGGTTGAGAAAAGAGAGGGGTAGGGCAAGATTGCAATAGAGCCGCATGTGTAGTTAGTAGAGAAAAGTAATAGAGATAGGAATGCAGTAAATGTATGAGAGATAGAGAGAGATAAGAGGGGGAGAGGTGAGGGGGGTGGGCAAGACTGAAATGGGAGAGAGAGCATCGAGTGGCATCCAATCTTCCGGAACCTGCTGCGCATATCCATGCTACGTTGCTTACATAGAACAGTTACCATTTTAGAGAGAGAGAGAGGTGGGAGAGAGACAGAGAGAGAGAGAGAGAGAGAGAGAGAGAGAGAGAGAGAGAGAGAGAGAGAGAGAGAGAGAGACTGTGTTTCATACCCAATCGCGCATATCAATCCGCGTTCATAAAACGCACACTTTTCACTGAGAGAGATAAAAGAGAGAGAGAGAGAGAGAGAGAGAGAGAGAGAGAGAGAGAGAGAGAGAGGCGGGGTGGGGGGGGGGGCGCAAAGAAATGATTGGGGCACCAAGGTTTCTGGAAACGTATTGTCAGGACACAGACAAAAACAGACTGACAGGCAGAGAGATCGCAGGCAGGCAGGCTGACGGACAGATTGAATACCAGGCAAACAGACAAAACTGTGGGTACGTTAGAGTAAAGGGCGTGCGCCCGCAATGCGGTCAATGATTTTGTTCAAGGTAATAGGCACAGTGAAAACTCGCTGAACGTCAACTCCAACTTTTTGACACTTGCAACAATAAGCATTTATGTGCGAGAAAAAGAACGAGCATAAAAAGACGGAGAGGGTTAAACGCCAATGTTGAATGTTGCAGTCAAATCAAGTGACAGCTAGTTCCCTTTAGCTTCGCTTTGAAGAATAAACCCCTGCAAAGCAAATGTGTAACGCGAAGGAGTTTGATACATCGACCATTGCTCGCAATCATATTATTGGTTTTTCTGCGAGACTGTCGATCATCAGTGCGTATAGAAAAAAAATCCACACACTCTCTTCCAATCACTCAGTTGTGTTGCTCCCCACATATTCTCCCGTAAGTCAGATTTTGTTGTCCTGAAGTTTACCTAGCCGTATAATTATACTCCGTAAAAAAAAACACCCAGTTGTCACACATCTTCGACTTCGTGACAAGAAACGTATACGGAACACAAATACTTTCTCGGGCCATTAATCTGTGTGAAGTGGTTCAAACGAACTGAGGCAAAACACAAAGGCACGCCGATATTCATCTATAGGCTGTAATCTTGTTCACGTCCCTTGGTTTTCTGTGGTCATTTGGCCTGCTGGACATTCCCAAAGACCAAAATCTTCTTACTCTGACCGCCTTACTTCGGCAAAATACACTGTGAGTTTGTTGGGTGGTATTGTTCCAGTCAGTGCTTTGTTCCGTATAGTGCTAAGGCTGTCTAAGATTGTCCGTTCTCTGTAAAGTCTGTGCTGGTTCTGTATTCATTGTGGAGAGAGTTTGTGACTGGACGGCGTAACTGTGTTTGATGATTTTGTTCTTGTTGCAAAAATTCCACCCTGTGTTTAGTTTTATGCACTACCTGAACAAAGACAGCACTGAGACTGGCTCAGACTTTCCGTCCTGTGTAGTGTGTGCTTTTCTGTATTCAAGGTGGATAGAGTTACAGAGGAGTATATAATAAGTGCGTTGACGGAACGCCTCTGATGCATAAAATACTGGCGAATACACTGTGCGTTTGTTCTCTGACCTGATTGATGCAGTAAAACTTTCTTAGACTTCCTGCTTTCTTCGTTCTCTGTCATGTTTCTGTATTCACAGCGTAGAAAATGACACAGGAATAGATCAAGAAGGCTCGACAGCGTGCCTCTGTTTTTATGAAATGTTGGCACAATTCGCCTACTGTTCTCCGTATTCTGGTGTAGCTGTGACGTGATTTTTGTGTTCGACTGGAACTGAGGGATCAATTGTTGTGTTTTCTCGATCTCGAAACTGAGAGGTCATTGTTGCTGCGTAGAAATGAAAGGAGTTTTTGTGGATAACATGCACAAGACAGGGGAACGGGATATGATGAAAGGCTTGGAGTTAGAAGTTTTACCAACAAAACTTAATGTGTCACTTTCACTGCGGCCAAGGCAGCCTGTGGCTGTGGAGCAGGTACTGCAGGTAGGCAAAATGTGTGGTCTTCTACTGTTGTTGTTGTTGTTGTTGTTGTTGTTGTTGTTGTTGTTGTTGTTGTTGTTGTTGTTGTTGTTGTTGTTGTTGTTGTTGTTGTTGCTGTTGTTGGTATGTGTTGCTTTCATGTGTTAGGACACTAAAGTGCCTGTTTATCTTTGTTTCTTTTTCTATTTGTTTTTGTTCGTGTTAATCTTGGCATGGGTTGTTGTTGTTGTTGTTGTTGTTGTTGTTGTTGTTGTTGTTGTTGTTGTTGTTGTTGTTGTTGTTGTTGTTGTTGTTGTCTTCCTTTTCTCTGTATCTGTTTTTGCATTTCATCCTTTCCTACTCAGTACTGATTTCCTTCCCGTTTCCTCGTGTTTCTTTGTTGTGTTCTCTTTGTCACGACTGATTCTTGTTTGAACTCTTTCTTTGTTCAGTTTGTTGCGTTTTAAAAGTGTGTAAAGTGAAGAACTGACTGGATTGATTGTCAGAAGAACCGTCGATTTACCGCACATGCAAGCAATTATTTTATCACCGTCAACAGGACGAATATTACTCTCATACTCCTTATCTTACAGGTTCGGTCAAGTTTGCCTGTTCGTGTCAATTTTAAGTTCGAACAAGGACATTTGTGAAATCAGCAAAGACTCACACAAGGGCTTTATCTCTGAAGGGATAAGCTTCGCTCTCAGGATGAAGATTGCTACAAAGACCCAGGTGCCATTAAATCTTATTCCGCGATTATGCACTTCGGGGAAATGTCATGGGAATGTCGAAGCAACGCAAAGGCTGAAGCACATTCTGATTTTTATTAACGAACAGCAGAAATGTGACTTCTACCTTGAACTTTCTTTTTTGTTGTTTTAACGCATTCATCCCTTTAACCCCCCTCCCTTCCGAACACCACCACCCACTACGTACTCCACTGAAGGACGCACAAACATTTTATCGGAGTGAAAATACAATGCGTGAGTGTGTTATCGCTTCACGGCTCTTCAATATGACATCGTTAGGACTTCAATGGCATTGTGCATGTGGTACATACTTGTGTCTGTCAAAACTAATCGATTATAAACATTTGCAATCGAAGTACAGTATCGAGTGTCCTTGTCAAATGGAGACTCTTCGGTTTGCTAATTTAGGCAGTCTAGACGCCCGTATGCATGAGTGAGCGAGATAACTTATCAAACGCAGGTATCGCTCAAAGACTGGATTGACAGAAAAGCACTTACTTTTATTTATCGTGGTGACCATTCGTCCGATAAAATCTACCACAACAAGAAATTCCTCCGAGGTAGGAAAAACACCCCCGTTGGTCAAAGGGAAATAACCATTCTCACTGCCACCAACTGAGAAGGTTATTTCCCTTTGACCATTAATATGTCCCTCTATAAGTCCTTGTAGAATCTTAATCCACCAATAACTCCCTAACCGTGTGTTTGACTGGTCCCAATTTTTGTAAGGACCGTCTCAGGAATGTATAGAACCTGTTCACCAAGTTTGGTGACGATCGGTCCGTTCATTCTTGAGATCTATATGCGAACACAAACAAACAAACAAACACATCGATGTCCCTCTATAAGTCCTTGTAGAATCTTAATCCACCAATAACTCCCTAACCGTGTGTTTGACTGGTCCCAATTTTTGTAAGGACCGTCTCAGGAATGTATAGAACCTGTTCACCAAGTTTGGTGACGATCGGTCCGTTCATTCTTGAGATCTATATGCGAACACAAACAAACAAACACATCGAGCGAATCCTATTCACACCCCTATACCGGGGGTGTAACAAGACAGACCGAACTTTATAGAAGTCTGCAATGCGATCCTATACATTTATCGCACAAAGTACTTGACGGAACTGTCACACAATTTAACCGCCCATTCTGAATGCGAAAAATGACTCCTCCCCCACCCCCAACCCCCCCCCCCCCCCACCCCCACCCCACTTCATCATTTTGATTATCCCAATCAATGGTTTGCATGGACTCTGTGATAGAGAGACTCTACTCCTTGAATAGAGCAAGTTCATGTTCTACTGGATATGTATTAGCATGGCGCTACGAAGACATGTTTAATAACCTATCACAAAGAAACAGGAATACTACACTGTTCTTTCTTGATAACACAAAAGATCACACACAGTTTCAATGTACAGGCCAACCTGAAATAACGACCACCTGCCCTCAAATACCACCCCAAAAGGTCCCCGACTGTTTTGGGTTGTTTTGGGGTTTTTTGCTTTGGTTATATATACTGTTCAAAAAAAGAAACGCATAGCTTGTAATATTTGGTTAATTTAGTTATATGGCTACAAGGATATCCACCAAACTGCAGAAAATGTTTATCTGGTCGTCGACCTTTCGTCCATTGCCACAAGTGAGCTCTGCACGTGACGCATGCGTTATCAGTGGCTACAATGTCAAAATTGCTCATTTGGCATGACCACTCGTCATGCTTCAGTGTAATCTCGTGAAACTCGGGGAATATTGAGCTCTCACCATGTCTTCCAAAACCCATAAAAGCGGATTGTTCGCCACAAAGAAATCAGACGACAATTCAGCGACGAAAGATGGCCCGATTGAGCAGAGAAGACCGCCAAATTGCATTGGTTCGTTTACAAGCAGGCCAAAGTCAAAGTGCAATCGCCAGGCACTTCCACGTGTCCCAGAGCACCATCAGTAGACTGTGGGTCAGGTTTCAAGCCACTGGCTCCGTTGCTGACTTGCCACGAGCGGGAAGACCAAGGGCGACAACTGCTGCTCACGACCGCTTCATACGGCTCCGCCACCTCCGGAATCGTTTCCTGTCGGCCTCATCTTCTGTCCAGGCTCTCCCCGGGCCACACCGATTATCGGACCAGACCGTGCGGAACCGCCTGCATGAAGCTGGTTTGAGAGCTCGCAGACCTCATAGAGGAGCTGTCCTCACCCGCCGCCATCGCCAGAACCGAGTGCAGTGGGGCAACCAGCACCTTCGCTGGACCGTCCGGAATCACTGGAGACACGTGTGGTTCAGCGACGAGTCCTACTTCCTGCTCCAGCGACATGATGGTCGGAGGAGGGTCTACCGGAGAGTAAACGAACGTTACGCGCCCAACTGTGTGGATGAGGCACCCGTTCATGGTGGTAGAGGCGTCATGGTGTGGGGGGCGATCATTACCGCTGGAAGGAGCACCCTGGTGCACGTCCAAGGGCGCATAACTGCCCAGCGATACGTGGAGGAAATTCTGCGCCCACACGCCCTCGATCCTCTTCTGGCTGACCAGGATGCCATATTCCAGCAGGACAACGCTCGCCCGCACACAGCACGACTCACCAGCCAGTTCCTCACCGACCACCATGTCCAGGTGCTTCCCTGGCCATCCATGTCGCCAGACATGAACCCGATAGAACACCTCTGGGATGAATTGGACAGACGTGTGCGCAGGCGAGAAGAAGCGCCGGCAAATCACCGCGATCTATTGCAGGCACTTCAGGAGGAGTGGAACACCATCCCACAGCAAGATATCCAGCATCTGATCCAGTCCATGCCCAGAAGGTGCCGGGCAGTTGTTGCTGCTCAAGGCAGTCACACCCCCTACTGACTTGACAGCCTCGGCACCCAATCGTATTGATTGACTGATTGATTTGAAGATGCAAATGAACTGTGTGTGCATTCAACTGTGTCCATACCAAATTTCAAACAAATAATCTAAATATTGGATTTTCTGTTAATTTTTTCGAAAAATAAAACAAATTTGGCAAGTAGCAACTATGCGTTTCTTTTTTTGAACAGTATAGTTTACTTTTCTTTCGCGATCACCTGCCTATAACGACCTCTTTTAGTTGGTCCCTGGGTAGGTCGCTATAGACAGGTTCAACTGTAACATCCTTCCCGTGTAAACCACCACGGATCTGTTCTGGCTTTTACATGGAACAAGAGCAATCTTGCGCTTGGACACATACCCAAAATCCTCCTCCTCCCTGCCTTATAACTGGCTGACTATGTCAGGGCCGGACCAAATGAGTTGTAAGGGGGGGGTTCCTCCTTTTGGGAGGGGGGGGGGCAAATCAGCGAAGTGGCGAAGCCACAAGCGCGCGCCTGCAAAGCAGGCGCGCGAACTAGGGGGGTCCGGGGGCATGCTCCCCCGGAAATTTTTTGAAAAACGGTTAAAATCTGTGCAATCTGGTGCATTCTGGGCCTTGTTTTGAGGGTTAAGAGCAGCATTGTTTTGGTGCTAAAACTAGTAAACAAAAAACAAAAAACACTCAAAGCAAGGTACATGCTTTTTCCAGGGGTGGGGTTCCGGCCCTGTATGTAGAGGTTACATGCCGAGTCTCAGTGATTATTAAAAATAATGGTCGAAGTTTGCGGATCATGAAAAATGCGAGCTTTAGCGAGCTTTTTCATGACCGCGAACTGAGACCATTATTTTTTATAATGACTGAGACGAGGTGTGTAACCTCTTTATTCCTCCTTTCTTCAGTTATTCAAAGAAAAGAGGAGTTTTTTTGCGAAAGTTTGATCGAATCCTATTCTCTCAACCAGTCAACCTGCGCAGGCGATCGATTAATGCGCGGTTGTATAGTTCCGTGCAAATCATTCCATTCTGTTAACACTTCTTGTCAGTTTTCCTATTTTGGGCTAAAATCAAGTACACAGATATGCTGTTATTCTGCTGTGGCAGCAAAGGCAGATATTGTGTGTTCTGTATATGTTTTGGTATCGCTTAGGATAATGTTTTTTCGTCAAATGGGACTAGCAGACGAACTTTTGCACCCGTGTTCCAACGTTAAAAACTGTATGAAGTTCAGTTTTCTGGGGAAAATAGTGTATGAAACCCCTTTATGTTGTTTAAATTGATGAGATGTGTGCATTTGGTTGCGTGTGATCTGTTTATTAAATGAAATATTGTTGAAAACTGATCGTCGGATTGCAGTCTGTTGTCGAAGGAACTGAGTGAAAAGAAGGGGAACTACTCTTGTCGCTAGACAAAGTATGAGTTACTTGCCTTGGGAAATTGCTTGTGATGAACGGTTTGAGCACGGCAGATCTAGATTCAGAAAACAACCGAACTCATGGATTTTATATGGAGATTCATGTGTTTAGGCCTGTAGTTGTTAATCCCCGAGTACGCAGTACTAGGGTCCAGCAGACTTTAATTGTGTGTCTGTGTGTCTGTCTGTCTAGACTTAACAGCTTATTGCTGGGAAACTACTGGG
>NC_090245.1:86208947-86226447 GCF_037325665.1 Littorina saxatilis
ATAAAGCGTGACGAATAGTGATTTTTTCTAGCCTACCTGGGCTTTGTAAATCCATCGTAGGCCTACAGTTGGAGCGCTTTTAGCTGCAGCGAATTATGTTACGTCTTTTCAAGAGGGGGGAGGGGGAGAGCGAGAGATAGAGAGAGGGGGAGGGAGGAGAAAGATAAGATAAGATAATATTCTGTCTCTTTCTCCCTCCGTCTCTCTTTGTTTATCTCTCTCTGTCTCTGTCTCTGTCTCTGTCTCTGTCTCTCTCTCTCTCTCTCTCTCTCTCTCTCTCTCTCTCTCTCTCTCTCTGTAGTATTAAAGTCAAAGTGCACGACTTGCCTGGCGATAACAAATAGTTTTCTGTCTAAAAATCGTCACAGTGTATTACGGCACATTACATAATTCCATGAGCTCATCGATCCATGTTGTCGTTAGCCATCAAGTTCCAGCTATCTTCAACAACGTTCAACACTTCACTGAGGGCGGCGACCAGCTTTGCCAGAGCATTCTCTTCGCGGCTAAGATCTCATTTAAAAAAAAAATTAATAATAAACATCCGCAGATGTGTCAGTGAGAGATACAGTGTTTTATCAGCCGATAAGTTCAAGTTCCTTGACATTATGGTGCACGTCATTGAGTGCCACAACCCTCTTCGAGCTGCTAATTACTGTGTCGAACATGCGCAGTGTCAGCAAACGTCTGTATCAGCCGTCAAGTTCCTTCCCCTCAACATCATTCTGCGCGTCGTTGAGTGTAGCAACCAGTTTTGCAACAGTCGTGATCGTGCTACCAATATTTGGCGTGTAGAACAAGCGCAGCGTCAGCAGACATCTGTATCAGCCGTCAAGTTCTACCTTTTCAGCGTTATCCTGCACGTCACTCAGTGTAGCGACCAGTTTTGCCACAGCCCTCTTCACGTTGCCAATGTTTGTAGCGTAGAACATGCGGAGCGTCAGCATGGCCCGCAGACGGGGTTCACGTGTCGCCATTCTCGACACAGGACATAACCGGAAGACAAGCAGCGGACCGTGTCGGCCCACCACCATATGACTGTACGCCTGGCTGAACTGGAACAGGCAGGGGCCGCTATCCACGTATTCAGGGGAGACCACCGTGATAGCGGCGGCGCTGTGATGCAGACCCTTGGTGACGTCATCCATCTCCACAGAGCCCGGAACACTGTCGCGAGGTGGCAGGTAGGACGCCAGGCCGTGGTGATCCAGGGCTGGCAACAGCACGTCTCGCACCCACTGGCTGTCTTCATGGCTGTCCGCGTTCACACTCACAAACACCTGGTACCTGCGGTTGGCGATTTGCTGGTAGCCTTTTTTCCGCGCTACAAGATGATGGAACTCAACAACCAACTCATGGCGAAATACAACCAACAGGACGGCAAGAGCCAGCAGTGAAATGGAAGTTATGATCAACGCTAACTCATAAGCAGCCAGGTCGTTAGTGTTCTGAAAGCAGCCCAGGTCCTCTTCGGTAGCGTTGAGCAGCAAGATACGTTCATCCAGAGGAGGTTTTGTGCAAGTGATATTGTTCAGATGTGTGTGGTCGTCACTGTATTGCAGCCAGACAGGAAACCATTTCAGGTCACAGGAACATGTCAAAGTGTGAAGGTCAAGAAATAAAGCCTCAGGACTCAGAGCCTGCATGGTCTCAGGGAGGCGCATCAGGTTATTGTCACGAAGGTCTACTCGTTTGGCGTTTCTTAACAGATGAGGTACAGACCTATCTATCACGCTCAAACTGTTGTTTCTGAGGTCGATGGAGACAGCGCGAGATAGATACTGTCGAGGTGGGAGTGTGCTAAATGAGTTGTTCGTCATCCGGAGCTTCAGATGAGGCCCTTTAGGCATGACCTCAGGAAATGACGTCAGACCGACAACCTTACACGTGACCACAATGGCAAGCTCGTACGGACTATTTTCACATAGGCACTTGCGAGGACAGCCTGCAGAGACATTGCAAGTAAGCTGATCCAAAGGAAGCCTGTATACTGATACTCCTGTGAAACGTGCTGGGGTGACACAGGTGGTATTCAAATGTGTCCGCCTGATACCCTTGCGGATAATGTGCTTCCAGGCAAGAGCTATCTCAAACACACTGCAGTCACAATGTAGAGGATTGTAGCGAAAATCAAAAACCCATTCCATGAGTCTGCCTATCTCGAATATTGATTTAATTCCTACTGCTGTTATCACATCTTTGGGGCCTCTGGTGAAACGGTTATGAGACAGTTTGACATAGCCAGGCCCATACTTAACAGTCTTTTTCAACTGGAAGTTATTCGTATTACTGATGTTGGTAATCAAGTTGTTGTTAAAACGCATACTGCAAAATGGATGCAGTTGCCCCATGACACTGGCTTCAATTGTAATTAATTTATTGTGATCGAGGTACAAACGAATTAAAGGGCAGCATGATTCAAAAGCTTTCGGATGAATATGGGCAATCTCATTGTGGCTGAGGTCAATCTCACGTAGCTTTGTGAGTCCGTTGAAAGCATACGAGGGTATTCCTTCCAGATTGTTATGCCTAAGGTTTAGTTTTCCGAGCAATGGCAGGCATCTGAGGTCGGGAAAGTCAGAAATGGAATTGTAGTACAGGGAGATGGCTCGCGTATTGCTGTGGTAGTGGCAGTAGTTGTCAGGTATGGCGGTTAAGCAACCGAATATGTGATACAGGTGGTAGCCCACGCAGGATGTGGGAGACGGGTTGAAGTTACTCAGGGCATTGATGACGTGAGAGTCAGCCGGGCTGGAACAGTTGACGCTGACGTTAAGTTTGACAAGATCCTTGGTGTCGAAACGCCAGCAGCAATTGAACGTACATTTGCTCGTTGTGTATCTACGCTTCATGCACACGTCATCGTGATCTGGTGTGATGTCGCTCTTTACCACCATCAGCGACACCAACGTCGTCAAAGTCAGCAATAGGATCGTGTGTGTCGTCATGCTCTAGGGTGCCCAAATGGCGAGATGAGAAGCACATTAACGTCCACTGGGAAGAAACTCGAGTATACAAGTGGCAGCCTACGAACACAGAGGAAGAAGAGGAAGAAGAAGACGCCTTGCTCGCCCAAAGTCGGGTTGCAGTTCTGGTCAATGTGCAGGTGTTCAAACCCTTCAGTGCTTCCTGGCCCTGAGGAAACAGAGGAGATGTTTTGTGCGGCTGTCATTGTTGTCATGATGAAACCATACGTTAGGCTACTGACCGTATTTAACCTTCTGGCTCTGTTTAATTATCTTATCCCCTTCTATACTGTAAGTGTCCCGCAACATAAACTATTATTTGTGTAAATACATCTAGTCAGCCTTGAATCAGCAAGAATTGTTCGAATAGTGATACGCATTATACATATTTAATGTTGAACCCATTTACACACACATACTACAAACGAACACACACACAATCACAGATATTGACTGGTCGATTGATTAATAGTTTGATTGATTGATTGATTGATTGATTGATTGATCTTTAAGAGAGAGAAAGAGAGAGAACGAACGAACGAACGAACTTTATTTTACAAGGATATAAAGGTTTAAGGCACATTGCCTTGTCGAGCAACCTGTCCTTAAATAAATACTAAACATATATAATATTCACCACAAAAAAAACATACAAATGGAACGAATTGATAGATGAAAATGCTAAATACAACCAGAATATAAAATGGAAAAAAAATTCATGAGGAGAAAGTTAGAAAGATCTCAATAAAGAAGAAAGGTAATGACAAAAAATGGAACAAGTCGCGTGAAGCGATGAGACATTTACTCAAGATCAACACCACAAACCAATCATCGCCGAGACTACATTCAGATAGTCTCGGCTAACCATACCGAAGACCGAGACGGGTCACGCTCGTCTCCGCGAAGCACGCGTCCGTAGTACTTACTGAACCTATTTCCTTTCATTCTTAGCATATTTTTAGAGTAAACATGACATATCTATATAATTATTTTTGAATTCAGGAGAAGATGAGAAATACAATGCAATCACTTCTAAATCTGTTTTCGAAAAATCGATTTTAATGGCAACATTAATTAGCAAATTCATTAATTAATTGTTCAGCCTCCAAGCTGAAATGCAATACAAAAGTCCGGGCTTCATCGAAGATTACTTGACCAAAATTTCAACCAATTTTGTTGAAAAATGAGAGGGTGACAGTGCTGCCTCAACTTTCACAAAAATCTGGATATGACGTCATCAAAGATATTTATCAAAAAAAGGAAAACAAGTGGTGGGGATATTATACTCAGGAACTCTCATTTTAATTTTTATGAAAATCGGTCCAGTAGTTTTCTCTGAATCGGTGTCCACACACACACACACACACACACACACACACACACACACACACACACAAACACATATACATACACACACCACGACCATCATCTCGATTCCCCCTCTATGTTAAAACATTTAGTCAAAACTTGACTAAATGTAAGAAAAAAAAAGAGAAAAAAAACACGCACACACGACTAACAAACAAACAAACAACAAACAATCCATATCAAATCAAATGAAAAGGTATATAGATGAGAGAAGAGAAATAATAATGATGAGAAATAGTTTAGTCTTTTTTTAATAAAAAATATAAACAAATAAGAATTAAAATAATAAGAAGTTGTAAAAAGTTGTAAAACGGATACACAGAAACTACATCAATACATTTTATAATCAAAGAAATTAATTAAAACAATGCATAAGAGAAACATTATTACATATTAATATTCAAATAATAATGACAATGAAAATATAATGATAATACAATTTGAAAAAAATAAATAATGAAAATAAACAAGGGAGAGTGTGAAAACAAAAGAGGGAGAGAGAGACGGAGAGAGAGAGAGATAGAGAGAGAGAGAGAGAGAGAGAGAGAGAGAGAGAGAGAGAGAGAGAGAGAGAGAGAGAGAGAGAGAGGTCTCACCTTTCAAAGTTGTAATAAAAAAACTCGGAGCAGATAGCTAAAGTATCCTTTCTTCTTATTCAATTGACATTGAGCGTCTATTCATGTCTTCGTTGAGAATCGTGTGTGTATGGATTCAGTTTGAGTGAATTATGTAAATTATAGAGGAATCTCGAGTTAGGCAGCGCACGAACAGCTAAACTGTGAGTTTCAGGAAGTTGTAATGTGGGCGGAGTATGCACTTATAATGCGCGAGGAGGTAAAGAGTTGTTTTCATTAATCGCGTTCATCGTGTTTCGACCCCTTTGAACCTCTTGACTTTATGGTTACACTTGCACACACACACACACACACACACACACACACACACACACACACACACACACACACACACACACAAACAGACATACCCACGCACACACGCACGCACGCACGCACGCACGCACAAACACACACACACACACACACATAACCACCACCACCACCACCAACAAATAAAAAACAACAACAACAACAACAACAACAACAATGATTCAACAAGCAAACTAACACTTAAAGCTCTGCGTTCAGCGCGGTACATAGAATGTTTAGCCAGTGCAACACCCACTTACCCTCTACTTATCTTTCTTTCTTTCTTTATTTGGTGTTTAACGTCGTTTTCAACCACGAAGGTTATATCGCGACGGGGAAAGGGGGGAGATGGGATAGAGCCACTTGTCAATTGTTTCTTGTTCACAAAAGCACTAATCAAAAATTTGCTCCAGGGGCTTGCAACGTAGTACAATACCTTACTGGGAGAATGCAAGTTCCAGTACAAAGGACTTAACATTTCTTACATACTGCTTGACTAAAATCTTTACACAAATTGACTATATTCTACAAGAAACACTTAACAAGGGTAAAAGGAGAAACAGAATCCGTTAGTCGCCTCTTACGACATGCTGGGGAGCATCGGGTAAATTCTTCCCCCTAACCCGCGGGGGGTCTCCTACTTATTATTATTATTATTATTATTATTATTATTATTGTGATCATTTTTATACGCCTAATCTAGATATAGCCCTAGGCGCTTACATATTAATTATCACCCCTTTATATTATTCATTGACTTAAAGGGAATATATCAAACAAACAAAAATGTCTAAAATGGAAGAGCTATACAGTTCAGCTTAGGGGTTGTTATTTTGAGACCACACATCAGGAATACCTTAAAATAACGTTTGAGCGTCGAGTTATTCAAATTGAAAACGGCTGTAATTTGAGTAGGAATCCTAGACTCTGACTGTAATTCTCATTGTGACGCAGTTTGCGCGACTCCCAGTTTTCGTCCAACCTTTTCACCCTGAGCATTCCACGCGCTAAATCTAGAGATACAGATTTGAAATTGTGCCGAGAGCTACAGAGTTTGTTTGAGGGGTTGAATAGATGACAACAAACACGGAGAAGGTCTTAAAGTCAGTGTTTGAGCGTTCTATTCTTTTAAATCTGAATGCTGTGTTTGATAGTCATAGCAGACCGTAATATTCTCCAACGTACATTTTGTTGTGTCTGTTATTCGAAGCGTTTTAGCCCTGTATGGCACGGAATTTGCATGAGTTAGCTAGACTGTAGGTTTGACTTCCTCATTCCAACGGTCTTGATCTGCTTTGACGAATGGGTATCTATAAAAACTAAATAAAAAATGATGACGACCGGAAGTCCGGACTCTTGACAGGAGAGCTGGACACTGCACATTTAATTATTTGGCATAGTTTTGGAGCAGTAATGAGCAAATCATTGCAGGTGTTTCTAAATAACAGTACAGCGAATGTCCCTTGAACTTGAAATCGTCAGAAAACTTTCCAAAATGGCGGCTTAGACAATATATCTTTAATTACTTTAAGGCCTCAATGTTGTCAGCCGCCCACCACTTTTCATTGAGCACATGTTTCCGAATACGTTTAAGTGGTCCTGTGCGATGCTTTGCAGTTATAGCTTCCTACTTACAACAGTTCTGGTGGGGCTGTCAAGTCAGAAAAATGTTAGCAATAGTCATGAAAAACAATCAGGGAGGGTGGGGCTTATTTTAAATACCTTCTTTTTGGGGATTCATACCTTTCTTCCGGATTCGAATGTAAACATAAAAGAAACAAGAAGACTTCTGAGAATGAGAATGAGTTTCTGCACGCAATAAATCTGTGAAAGTCACTTTTAATGAACAAAACGAAACTTTTAACACATGGTCAAATGAAGGCGAAGTGTTCGTGTATTAAGGAGCCTCTCTTCATGAATTTTTCACACGAAGCGTACTTTATTTTATCAAATGAACACAACACAAGGACAAATACTAATAAAGGTTAAAAAAAATTAGATAAAGAAGCTTATATCTAAAAGAGATTCAAGGTACTCTTCGTCGACCAATAACAAAAACAGAAAATAACCTGCTTTTCCGTGTACATATTTTTGATTTGGATCATATCATTTACAAACAATCATCGGTTAGTACGTTATTCATACGTTTCTTACCAAAATATAAAACATGCAGCTTGGTTTTGCGTTGAATTTACAAATATGGCGAAATTAGGTTACTTGATTGTGCAAATAGCAAGAATAGTTTTCTTCCAGTGAATTTATACCACAAACATCTATGTGCAGTGAATTATCCACTTACCAAAACTGACGCAAAATAGCCTTTGTCAATATTTTTTGACAGGCTGTTTTGTAAATGTTTATAAGGTGGAAAAGAAACCACAGAAAAGAGACAAGAAAAATGTCACTAAGCATAAAATCGACAGATCAAAGTAGAACAGCTGGAAAAAATACTTGCCTTTCAATGGAGAGATTTAATCAATTCTCTAACCATTTAATAGATTCTTGTTTTCTAAGATATTGCAAAGGGGCATCAAATTTAGACTATTGGCTACAAGGGACAAATATAGGTTACCAAGTAGCAGGGACAGCTGCATGTTGCCTAAAAGCTCCAGGGGCGTCTCGGCATTGCGATCAGCCCTCAAAGCCTAGATATATTCTGCACTATATAAACGGTCGCGGCCAATGATTCCACAGTTAACTTAACGCTGCCCTCGCATGACTTCCTGACTTCAGGAGACAGGAAACAACACAAACAAACAAGCAAAATCTCGACGCTGCCAATATTTGCCGTGTTCGACATTCGCAGCGTCAGACCATGTCTGTATCAGCCGTCAAGTTCTACCTCTTCAGCGTTATCCTGCACGTCACTCAGTGTAGCGACCAGTTTTGCCACAGCCCTCTTCACGCTGCCAATGTTTGTAGCGTAGAACATGCGCAGTGTCAGCATGGCTCGCAGACGGGGTTCACGTGTCGCCATTCTCGACACAGGGCTCAGCCGGAAGACAAGCAGCGGACCGTGTCGGCCCACCACCTTGTGACTGTACGCCTGGCTGAACTGGAACAGACAGGGGCCGCTATCCACGTAGTCATGGGAGACCACCGTGATAGCGGCGGCGCTGTGGTGCAGACCCTTGGTGACGTCATCCATCTCCACAGAGCCCGGAACACTGTCGCGAGGTGGCAGGTAGGACGCCAGGCCGTGGTGATCCAGGGCTGGCAACAGCACGTCTCGCACCCACTGGCTGTCTTCATGGCTGTCCGCGTTCACACTCACAAACACCTGGTACCTGCGGTTGGCGATTTGCTGGTAGCCTTTTTTCCTAGCTGCCAGATGGTGAAACACAACAACCAACTCATGGCGAAAAACAACCAACAGGACGACAAGAGCCAGCAGTGAAATGGAGGTTATGATCAACGCAAACTCATAAGCAGCCAGGTCGTTAGTATTCTGAAAGCAGCCCAGGTCCTCTTCGGTAGCGTTGAGCAGCAAGATGCGTTCATCGAGAGGAGGTTTTCTGCAGGTGATATTGTTTAGATGTGCGTGGTCGTCACTGTATTGCAGCCAGGCAGGAAACCATTTCAGGTCACAGGAACATGTCAAAGTGTGAAGGTCAAGGAACAAAGCCTTAGGACTCAAAGCCCGAATAGTCTGAGGGAGGTACTTCAGGTCATTGTCACGAAGGTCCACTCGTTCAGCGTTTCTTAACAGATGAGGGACGTTCCGGTCAATCTTGCTCAGAGCGTTATCTCTGAGGTTGATGCTTGTGGTGCGTGAGAGGAAATTTCGACGCGGAAAATTCCGTATGGAGTTGTTGTTCATGTGAAGGATCAGACGGCGACCTTGGGGCATGACGTCAGGAAGAGACCTCAAGTCAGCCCCCTGACAACTGACCACAGTGGCTCTCTGATGGGCGTTGAGTTCACACACACATTTGTCATGGCAGCCTCCAAAGACATTGCAGGTAAAATTGTCCAACGGAATAGCGTGCATTGGCAGTCCACTGAAACGCCTTGGGGTAGCACAGGTGACATTAAAATTATCATACCAGACGCCAGAACTGACAAAAAGCTTCCAAATGAGAGCCATCTCATACACGCTGCAGTCACAGTGGAAAGGGTTATGACGGAAATTAAATCCCCAAAACATAAGCTGTCCTAGCTCGGCCATGTTGGTAACTCCTATTGCTGTGAGTATCTCTTTGGGGCCTTTTGTTAAACGATTATGAGACAGGCTGACGTAACCAGGCCCATATGTCCGGTCCTTCTTCAACTGGAAGTGATTCGTATTACTAATGCTGGTAATCAAGTTGTGGTTAAACATCATGTGGCAAAATGGATGTGGTTGTCCCATTACACTGGCTTCAATTGTAGTTAGTTTATTGTGACCGAGGTACAAATTAATTAAAGGGCAGCATGATTCAAAAGCTTTCGGGTGAATATGGGCTATCTCATTGTGGCTGAGATAAATCACACGTAGCTTTGTAAGTCCGTTGAAAGCATACGAGGGAATTGTTTTCAGATTGTTAGAGCGGAGGTCTAGTTTTCCTAGCAATCGCAGGCATCTGAGATCAGGAAACTCAAAAATGGAATTGTCGTGCAGGGTGATGGCTCGCGTCTGGTGGTAGTGGCAGTAGTTGTCAGGTATGGCGGTCAAGCAGCTGAGAGTGTGATCCAGGTGATAGCCCACGCAGGATGTGGAAGACGTGTTGAAGCTACTCAGGGCGTTGATGATGTGAGAGTCAGCCGGGCTGGAACAGTTGACGCTGACGTTGAGTTTGACAAGATCATTGGTGGTGAAACGCCAGCAGCAATTGATCATACATTTGTCCGTTGTGTATCTACGCTTTATGCACATGTCATCGTGATCTGGTGCGATGACGCTCGTTACCATCCTCAGCAACACCAACGTCGTCAAAGTCAGCAATAGGATCTTGTGTGCCGTCATGCTCTTTATGTGCCCAAATGGCGAGGTGGGACAAAAACGTCCACTGGGAAGAACCTCGAGTAGATACAAGTGGCAGCCTACGAACACAGAGGAAGAAGAACAGGAAGCAGAAGACGCCTTGCTCGCCCGGGTAAAGTCGGGTTGTAGTCTTGGGCAATGTACTGGTGTTCACCCCCTTCAGTGCTTCCTCGCCCTGGGGAAACAAAAGCAAAAATGTGTGCGGCATTCATTGTTGTCAGGATGAAACCATACATTACCGTATTTAACCTGTTGGCTCTGTTTTATTATCGTATCCCTTTCTGTACCGTAACCCTCACAAAACTTAAACTATTCTTTGTGAAAAAACATCTCGTCAGCCTTGAATCAGCAGCAAGTATACAAAAAGTGAGAGTGTTGAACTCATTAACACAAACATACTACAAACGAACACACACACACACACACACACACACACACACACACACACACACACACACACACACAAGCACAGATATTGACTGGTCGATTGATTTATAATTTGCTTGATTGATTTATTGATTGATCTTTAAGAGAGAGAGAGAGAGAGAGAGAGAGAGAGAGAGAGAGAGAGAGAGAGAGAGAGAGAGAGAGAGAGAGAGAGAGAGAGAGGGGGGGGGGGGTCTCACCTTTCAAAGTTGTAATACATGACTCGGAGCAGATAGCTAGAGTTTCTTTCCTTCTTCATCGGTTGACTCTGAGCGGCTGTTCGTGTCTTCGTCGAGAATCGTTGATGTATGGATTAATGTTTAATGAATTGTGCAAATTGTAAACTATTAAGCTAGGCAATGCACGAACTGCTACTCTGTAAGTCCAGGAAGTTGTGGGCGGGCTTTGCACTTGTTATGCGCGATGGGGTAAAGGGTTGTTTTCGTTCATCGCGTTCATCGTGTTTTGTCTCCTTTTAACCATTTGACGTTATGATTAAACTTGCGCACACATACATGCAGACACATACACACAGACACACGCAGACACACACTCTTACACACACACACACACACACACACACTCTTACACACACACACACACACACACACACACACACACACACACACACACACACACACATTGTTTTGGTTATTTTTTCCATATTTGTTTATATATATATATATATATATATATATATATATATATTTACTACACTTTAAAGGAATGCACAACACACTATTGCGTTAGAATTAAGGTACACAAATACGTTTGGTCTGTCGAATGCGAAACATAATTATTCTCACCTCTTAGATTCGTCAGTCACCGTAGCATTGCACCGTCAGAAGCTCTGCATCCCTACATGAATACAGTTTGCAAAATGACCGACGCAATGTTTTAGTTCTCGGTAAACGGCACTGTGAATTATGCTTATTCATACCAAAAAAAAATTCCAAAAACAAAGAGACTGCCAACGTTCCAAAATTCATAATCAATAAACAAGAAAGGTAGGTTGTTGGAACGTTTGTTATTGACAAAACAATACATTCGCATATTGTATTGTGAATGTATTGTTTTGCTTATTCATACAGCGTTTGTAGAACATGTAATTTATGCCACGGTTCGCTAAGATGCAGCGGAAGTTATGTTCAATTGTAAAGTTGCATCTCGTTCTCACGTGTGCGCGTGTGAGCCGTTCGGAGTGGTGGATATTGCGGAAACTGAAATCATTCGCCATTTTCCAGATCATTTTTTAAAAACATAATGAGCTCTTGTTTGAAGTGTATAGTACCACATAGAAGTTTGGAAGGTTATGAGGGGTACTTTAGCCTGAACTTCCTGATTTACCACAATGTGCCCACTTGTAATAAAGTAAATGAAGTGGAAGATAGCCTAGGTGTTGCCATGTTAGTTTTAAAGGCTGCCATATTCGTTCATATTGTTTACATGTGCCAATAATGTTATAAAACTGTACCTAAAGGGATATAATAACGATTGGCTGTAGCTTTCGAACACAGAAAAAATTATTTCAGTGTTGCAAAGTGGTGTTGATAGTGTCGAATGTAAACAGAACAGTCGCTTTGACTGTCTCCGAAGCCATCTTTGGTTTACGAAACGTCACGAAGTGACGTCAACGGTCTAAAAATAGCCCAAGTCCTGGAGAACTGTTGCTAAACAATGCAAAGAATTAATTATTTCTCGTAATTGGTAAGAACTTCAAACCTAAAACTTTGCAGGAAGCTTAATTTTTACATCCCCGCAACGATGGGAAAAGCCCTGGAAGTAATTAAACTAATTAAATAGGACTATGTCAGCCTTTAAGTTTTGACGTTTAGTTTGAAATAAATAACAATTTAGTGTGAACTTCATAACCCCCTTATATGGGTTCTTTCTTCTCATGTTTTGCATTGTTCAGTTTATTTCAGATAACGATGTGTGTGTGTGTGTGTGTGTGTGTGTGTGTGTGTGTGTGTGTGTATGCGTGCGTGTGTGTGTGTGCGTGTGTGTGTGTGCGTGCGTGTGTGTGTGTGTGTATGTATGCGTGTCTGTGTGTGTGTGTGTGTGTGTGTGTGTGTGTGTGTGTGTGTGTGTGTGTGTGTGTGTGTGTGTGTGATTTAGACAGAGAGAGAGAGAGATGCTGATGATGCTGATGACGACGATCGAACTTTATTTTACAAGGATAGCAGTTATACGTTAGACGCGTCTTCCAACCTGACCTTACATCCAATACAAATTTCTGGTAAAGTAGAACAAACAAACAAAACAAGCAAACAAACAATATAACAAATAAGAAAGAAAAAAGCAAACAGACAAGCAACGAGAAATGGAAGAGAGATAGAGGGGGTGGAGAGAACAACCCAGTTAGACAGACAATCAGAGAGTTGGGTTGGGGTGGGTGAGCGGGTTGGCGGGGGGTCTCAGATTAGTTTCTTTGTTTGTTTGTTTGCTTAACGCCCACCCGACCACGAAGGGCCATATCAGGGCGGTGCTGCTTTGACATATAACGTGCGCCACACACAAGACAAAAGTCGCAGCACAGGCTTCATGTCTCACCCAGTCACATTATTCTGACACCGGACCAACCAGTCCTAGCACTAACCCCATAATGCCAGACGCCAGGCGGAGCAGCCACTAGATTGCCAATTTCGTATGACCCGGCCGGGGTTCGAACCCACGACCTCCCGATCACGGGGCGGACGCCTTACCACTAGGCCAACCGTGCCGGTGTGGGTCTCAGATCACGAGAGGTTAATGGAACGCCTGTCTTCTTTACAGAGACGAGACAGGGGGTCTAAACAGAACGTCACCAGGCTGAACGACACCACTCAGGCATAGCTAATGCATTTCAGTGCTTACCGTAACAATGCACAGCTTAGGTTACTCCCTTTGCGGGATTATTTTTTTATGAATATTTTTACATACGCTTGGGAAGACCTAACTCACAGAGATTTTATCGACAACTCGTGATAGACATTTAATTCACAATTGCATTCTACGTTTCAACACTTTTTAGCTTGGAAAAAAGACTGTACGTTTCTCAGTGTCTCACTGCACTCTCTTCCCGTTATAATCTCGAGAATGTTTGCCTCAAAGAAGTTTGATCTATATAACCGACGAGAGACATTTTGTTCACCTCTATCATTATTCAGCCTTTCAACAAACAATTTTTTTGTTCGCGTCTCAAAGTCTCATTTCGTTTAACTCTAATAATTAGATACACATTGGCAGGGCTTGGAACGATTTTTGTCAAGCGGTTAAGGGCTAGAACTCTGCCGTTTTCGACAGATCTGTAAAGTATGCCACGACAGAGTTGCTCCTCTTCGTCGTCAATATTAACTTTGTGCCGAATTCAAATTGTAAACTTGCAGAAGACAAGGCAACAACAACAAGAAACTGTCAGAAAAATGGGGATCGGAAAACGAACACACAAACCAAATAAAATCCCTATCGTGCCGACAAACGCACCACACGCGTCCACATTAACAATCGCAAAAAGAACGTTCCAGAATATTCACATCAGTACTGAACGGAACCGACAAGCCTTTCAGCAAAGACGTCTTCAATTTACGTGACCTTCCGTTTTATCAGTATTTTAAATCTCAGTGCTTTCCTTTTCATCAGATAGTCACATATCGAATGTCTTGAACAGACCTGTCATCGAAGACATCATCATGTTGCACGCCATTCACCGGATGAGACGAAAAACCGAGGTCCCTTCGTGTACACTACATTGGGGTGTGCACTTTAAAGATCCCACGATTGACAAAAGGGTCTTTCCTGGCAAAATTGTATAGGCATAGATAAAAAAAAAAAAAATGTCCACCAAAATACCCGTGTGACTTGGAATAATAGGCCGTGAAAAGTAAGATATGCGCCGACATGGCTGCGATCTGCTGGTCGATGTGAATGCGTGATGTATTGTGTAAAAAATTCCATCTCACACGGCATAAATAGATCCCTGCGCCTTGAGTCCGAGTCTGGAGATACGCGCGCGATATGAGACTTCATATAACATAACCTCTGATACTGAAAGGGCACTGAAGAGCTGTACAATTATTCAGAAAGCTATTTATTTGTCTGTCTGCACACGATAAAGACCATTGGGTCGATGTATCCGTGAATGCCTTGGTTTGTTAAAATTAAAACGTTCCGGTCCCTTACTATTCTTGTTTAATAGGATTTGTATGATCCCGAAAGCTGTACAGACTTTTTCCGTACATCCTCTCCTACCTGAGTGCCTTCTGTCGCAGAAAAAATATTCCAATTCCGACTACAGTTTGAATTTGTCTAACTGTTTTTCTGTCTGTATACTTAAAAGACTACTGGGTCGACGTACTGTAAATGTAAAGTTTTGTTTCGCCAATAATTAAACGTACCAAGAACCTACTATTCTTGTGTTTTTTTATTCGACTTCAGTTTCAACTGGGTTCGCTATTTATTAACTTGTACCTATGTGTCTTTTGTCGCAGTAAAATTTATTCCAATTCCAATTTCCATTGCAGTTTGAACTGAGTTAGCTATTTGTGAACTGCAGTTAGTATCTGGCCCAAACAGAGTTTTATGTTCTGGGACAAGTATTTGACAAATGGCTGTCATCGTGGTGTTCGCTGAGGGGAGTAATGAGCTGTCAACTACTGTCAATCTGTCACGAAGTTTTGAAGGTAATAGAGCGTACCAATCAATGCCTGGTTCTTGGGCTTTTTGTTGAGTTCTTCTTTGTAGGGCCGTGCGTGCGTGTGTGTGAAGACGACCGATCATTTAATTTCTTTGCTGATTCTCGTCCGATTGATCGATATCATATATTTGTTTAGTTAGTAGGTTATGATTGATAATTACGATCTTCTATGTTGCCCAGGTTTACTTGTGTGTAAGTGTGTTTGATTGAGCGTACCAGGGTCTGGTTCATTTGCTTTTAGTTTAGTTCTTCTTTGAAGGGCTGTGTGTGCGTGTGTTTGAAGAATGGCACTGATAAGATTTGTTCACTGCACTATCCTGCTATTGATAGACATCATGAACGTTTGGATTGTAGGCTATGACTGATGAATGTGACTTTCTGCATAGGTGTACATGTATGGGTGTGCGTGTTTTTGAAGAATAACACCCATTTACTGAGACAGCAAAAGCTTTGACCCAGTTTGAACTCTGGCTGAGATTATTTTTAAAGAAGAAAAAAAGGTCTGTACACCACACCAGTGTATGGGGCGATCGAGGTCACTGAGTCTTTGTAATGTTACGTCAATATCTCCCGTGGGGCACGGACGGACGTTTCTCGCCCAGTTAACGCTCGGTTTGATATGAATTTGTTCATTATTCTCTTGTGCAAGTTTGGTTGATATCATGATTGCCTGGACAGCCGACTGTGACTAGTAATGATGATCATCTGTACTCCGTATGTCTAAATATGATATCGTCATTCCTATAAATATACACAGGAACATTTTGAGGCCTGTTTATATTGTATCTGCCTGTCTGTCTGTCGGTTTGTCTGTCGGTCTGTCTGTTTGTCTGTCTGTCTGTCTGTCTGTTTGTCTCTCTGTCACTCGCTGTCTCTCTGTCTCTCTGTCTGTCTGTCTATGTTTGAAGATAACCTGGGTCAGGCCAGGGAACGAAGGTTACACTGATCAGTTATAACGGAAGAGAGCGATTGAAAGTCAACAATGTTCCTTCGTCACAAACCTCCAAAAAGAGAAGCCTTCATTAATGGTCCACGTGGGAACCTGAACAGATGGGGAGGGGGAGAACCAGTTAACCGTCCGGACGACATCAGACGACGGGAGAGCAAGCCACCAATAATCGATTCTCTGTCATCAATGCTCCTCGTGTCCCGCTTACTGCCCGTGTCTTACCATCGCTCCGCCCCTCCCTCCGCCCCTCCCCCCTCCCCCCGCCCCTGCCCATTGCATCGTCCAGCCATCCTTAATTGGTCAACAGAAACAGCCCAAACGACTTTCTCGCTCATTCAGTGCACGGCAACGATTCGTCGTATCGGGTGTCGTCTGTGTGCGTAGTCTGTATGTACCCTCGTATGTCCCGGGCGGATTTTTGAGAGGGCAGGTAGCTTACGCTGAGGAGCTCGTGATTTGTCATTAAAGTGGCTTATCAGTAATTGCAAGAATATCTACCCTTGCGTGACACTCTGGACTTGAAACAGGGAGGATTGTGTTGTGAGACCGCGTTTGTCTGTATACGTGGCCAGACGCTTTCTTGTGTACATATTCAGGGTAGAATTTGGAGAAGCCAATTACACTCGGAGTTCGTGATTTTTCATTAAAGAGGCCTATCAGTAATTGCAGGAATATCTACTCTGGTGTGACACTGTGGACTAGAAACAGGGTGGATTTTGCGTGTGACAATATTCGTCTGTGTGCGTAGGCTATACGCTTTCTCGTGTACATATTCAGGGTGGATTTTGGCGAAGCTTACTCTCGGAGTTCGTTATTTTTCATAAAAGAGGCTATCAGTAATTGCAGGGATATCTACTCTGCTGTGACACTCTGTATTTGAAACAGTGTGGATTTTGTTGTGTGACAGTGCTCGACAACGACCCATCGTTTTGGGTGTCGCCTCTGCGCGTAGGCTATACTCTTTCTCGTATAGGTTACACTGAGTAGTTTGTGATTTTTAATTAAAGAGGCTATCAGCAATTGCATGAATATCTACTCTGTTGTGACACTCTGGACTTGATACTGGGTGGATTCTGTTGTGAGACAGTCCTCGACAACGACCCATCGTATTGGGTGTCGTCTGTGCGCGTAGGCGTAGACCTATTCACGATGGATTTTGGAGAGGGCAGATTGTTTACATAGGAGTTTGTAATTTGCCATTAGGTGGCTATTAGTAACAGGGTTGGC
>NC_090245.1:86231447-86233947 GCF_037325665.1 Littorina saxatilis
ACAAACGTCGCATGACGAGGAGAGTCAGATGTGAAAGGCGTTTCGGTTTACCGCTGGCAGAAACATGCATGCGGTGTCCGGTCACAGCCCCCAGTCACCCATCCTTTTTTTATCGACTCCTTTATACCTTTGCTCATCAGCAGTCCTCCTTTTTACATTTAGTCAAGTTTTGACTAAATGTTTTAACATAGAGGGGGAATCTAGACGACGGTTGTGGTGTATGTGTGTGTGTGTGTGTGTGTGTGTGTGTGTGTCTGTCTGTCTGTGCGTGTGTGTGTGTGTAGAGCGATTCAGAGTAAACTACTGGACTGATCTTTGTGAAATTTTACATGAGAGTTCCTGGGTATGATATCCCCGGACGTTTTTTCATTTTTTCGATAAATGACGTCATATCCGGCTTTTTGTAAAAGTTGAGGCAGCACTGTCACACCCTCATTTTTCAATCAAATTCTTCTTCTTCTTCTTCTTCTTGGCGTTCGCAGAGGTTACACAATCAGTCCAGCACTGGTGATAAATGTTGTCGTTTTCTCCAACTCCTGTCGACTGCCGTATAGTTTGGTCTGCAAGGGAGTTGGTGACGGCCACACTTCTTTTCGTTCCTCATCTAGTAAGGGACATCGCTGTAAGATGTGTTCCGCTGTTTGGTCTTCTTGACCGCAGGCACAGGTTGGTGATGGCGCCAGCTTGAACTTTCGGTTCATGTGAGCATTGAGCCTGTTGTGGCCAGTACGCAGCCTGATGACAATCAAATTGATTGAACTTATGGCCAAGCAATCTTCGACGAAGGCCGGACTTCGGTATTGCATTTCAGCTTGGAGGCTTAAAAATTAATTGATGACTTTGGTCATTAAAAATCTGAAAATTGTAATTAAAATTTTTTTTTTATAAAATGATCCAAAATTACGTTCATCTTATTCTTCATCATTTTCTGATTCCAAAAACATATGAATATGTTATATTCGGATTAAAAACAAGCTCTGAAAATTAAAAATATACAAATTATGATTAAAATAAAATTTCCGAAATCGATTTAAAAACAATTTCATTTTTTTCCTTGTCGGTTCCTGATTCCAAAAACATATAGATATGATATGTTTGGATTAAAAACACGCTCAAACAGTTAAAACGAAGAGAGGTACAGAAAAGCGTGCTATGCAGCACAGCGAAACCACTACCGCGCTAAACAGGCTCGTTAATTTCACTGCCTTTTGCACGAGCGGCGGACTACGGTCACTGTGAACAAATGCAGTGCGTTTAGTTTCATTCTGTGAGTTCCACAGCTTGACTAAATAATGTAGTAATTTCGCCTTACGCGACTTGTTTTTATTTAAATCTGTGCTCTTCAATTTTGTGAAAGTTTTATCCCCCACTCACACCCACCATTCATCCCTCTTTCCCCCACGCCGATTTCCTAAATTTCAATCGCTTGCCAAGCTTTCCCGTTGGCAGAAAAACACAACAATGTCGTGCTGTGTCCGGTCATAGACCTCCTGTCCCCGTCCAGAAGTCTTCCTCCACTAAAGCCATATGCTGGTCCAGTCAGGGTTTTATTTATCTCCCGTCATTCTCCTCCAGCAGTCTTCATCTCTCAGACCGCCCCCCCCCCCCCCCCTCTCCCCCCTCCGCACTAGTCCCCATCACCACCACTGCTTATTGTTTTGATCGGTTCTGCAAGGTTGTCTGCTCTTTGGTCACAATTTCTTCCCCCCCCCCCTCCCTCAATCTCCTCCTCCTCCACCCGCCCCACCCCCCTCCCCCTCCACCCGCATACTTGCTTCGATCTCAAAGGAGTTCCGCCTGACTTCTGAATCAGCAAAATATCATTCCTCCTCGTTACGAATGTGCCTGCTCACCCCTATTCCCGCCCATCCCGTTCCCTCCCCTCCCCGTCCCGATTCCAGAACTTTTCATCCTTCGCCAAGCTGTTCCGTTGGCAGAATCATTCATGCGGTGTCCGGTCATACACCCCGTAGTCCCCGGCCAGGAGTCAATGCATTCTGTCCTTCACGAAGGCCGTCTGCTGCACCGTTCCTAGGATTATCTCCCCTCATCGATTCTTGTAGACCTTTGCTTTCCCTACTTCATGTTGCGGCCTTCCTTTTCCCCTTCACTGCATGGCCCCCTCTGCATGCTAGGATAAGAATCGATTAAATCAAACGAGTGACTCTGCTAGTGGATTTTCATATCGTATTGCCTTCCTCCAAGTACCACCCTCCCTTTCTTGTGTTCATATTTAATTGACTGCGATAGTTCCCGTTCGACTTTTAAAATTTTAATTCTGTATTGTCCGCCCCATCCTATCCAACGTTCTTTTGTACACTTCCACTTGGTTGCAATACGAAGCTTCAGCTTCACACCCATCACTTCAATTGACCTTCTATCCTACACTGTTGTCAAATTGCGCAGGTTAACGATCTTTTCTGTTCTGGTTTAAATTCCTCTTCAGCACGACACTGCTCGAATCCTCCGCAGGGAAGCTGTTGGTGGCATGGTTTGTAAT
>NC_090245.1:86238947-86246447 GCF_037325665.1 Littorina saxatilis
TTAAGTTGTCTACATTTTTGGGGGGATGACTTTGACTTTGACTTGTTGTTATTAACCTTATTGGCTTAATTGTGTGTGTCTTAGTGTCGTATGTGTAATGCGTGTATGAATGTCAGCCACACCAAATTCTTGTGGCTGTTATGTGATCTTCTTATATTTCAATATTACGCCTCCCAAAAGTGTGTTTCCGATTAAAAGGCAAGACAAATAATGGTCGGTAGGTCGGTTACTTTTAAAGTTTGTTCTTAATGTAGACATGTGCACGAGGTTTCTTTCGTCGGAAATCGTGCGAGCTGTGTCCCCTGGATGTCAGAGCAGAGTATCTTTCTTTGCAAAGTCTGCAAAATCGAGTTTTGTCATTTTTCATTATTAAGTTTTTTGGGAAGGGAGGAAAAAAAATGGATGGGTCGGGGAATCGGAAATATATACATTTTGTTTTTGGCCTAAGGTTCTTCCTCTTCAGCAACGCGGAAGGACGACAGAGAACAAGAAAGGTGATGGATTCGTTCTCCCTAGATTTTTCCCCGTCGAATTAATTTTCTGTTTGTGAATTGCAGAGATAGTCTGACTGATCTTGGCACAGATATTGGATATGTTCAATGCAAGCAAAAGTGTTTGTTCCTTAACTGCATGCTTATATCTTCATTACAGTGGGGTTCGAATGGCAGCATTGTAAAGTATGGTATAGTGAAAAGGAAAAGCGTAATACTTTTTGTTGCGAATCCACATGTATTTGACTATCCCTGCCGTGTGTCAAATCCATCTACTTTGGGGTTGGATTCATGGTGTATACACCAGAAAAACGATTAATTTGTAACACAAGTATGAGCTGCCGTACTTTTTTTGCTCCACCTTATCTACTTTGAGTCATGGTGTATACAACAGAAAAACGATGAATTTGTAGTAACACTAATATAGGCTGCCGTGCTTTTTTTCCACGGTGGGGAAAAAGTGACACGAAGAACATCTTACAAATACCGAACCTTTTATGTCCACTTTAACAAATTTGCCAAACACAAAAATGCTGGCATCATCCCATCGACAGCCTCTTTGATAGCAAACGTGAATTTCCATTAACCTTGACGTAAGGGCGGTGGCATCAAGATTCGAAAACAACGTCAGCTGTTCTTCCCTGTTCCTGAAATGGAAAGCCTCATTAATAGCAAAACATGAATTTCCATTAACCTTGACGAAAAAGCGATGGCATCGAGATGCGAAAACAACGACAGCAGGGCTGCACGAAGCGAAAGTGGGAGCCACTCAAGTGGGTTGGAGCCGGCTGCGGGCTCTGATGGGGTTTGTTTGTTTGTTTGTTTAACGCCCAGCCGACCACGAAGGGCCATATCAGGGCGGTGCTGCTTTGACATTTAACGTGCGCCACACACAAGACAGAAGTCGCAGCACAGGTTTCATGTCTCACCCAGTCACATTATTCTGACACCGGACCAACCAGTCCTAGCACTAACCCCATAATGCCAGACGCCAGGCGGAGCAGCCACTAGATTGCCAATTTTAAAGTCTTTGGTATGGCCCGGCCGGGGTTCGAACCCACGACCTCCCGATCACGGGGCGGACGCCTTACCACTAGGCCAACCGTGCCAGTACCTCTGATTGGGTGATATCACCACAAATATCAATGTCAACTAATCAGACCCCGCGGCTGGCTCCCACCCACTTGGGTGGCACCCACTTTTGCTTCTTGCACCTCTCAGCCCAGGTCTTCACAGTTCTAAAAATCAAAAGCCCCATTGATAGCAAAACATGACGTAGGGGCGATGGCATCAAGACTCGGCTTGAAATAAACAAAGTCAGCCGGTCTTGATAGTTGTGGGTGTTTTTTTCTCTTCAATAAAATGCATATTTACAGCGTGAAAAACCGTTTTCACTGCGGCTTCCGCTATAAATATTTTGCCAGTCTGACACGCAGAGTGAACGACAAGAGCCATCGAAGAAAGAGAAAGGGAGCAATGGTCGATAATCCGTTCATCCCTGCCTGTTGCGTACTTTTCTTGAACTTTACCCAAGCGGTTGGGAAAACGTACTTCAAACACGCCATGATTCATTTCGTCGATAGTGCATGGTCGAAGTCTTCGTTTCATTTTTACATTTAGTCAAGTTTTGACTAAATGTTTTAACGTAGAGGGGGGAATCGAGACGAGGGTCGTGGTGTATGTGCGTGCGTGCGTGAGTGCGTGTGTGTATGTGTGTGTGTGTGTCTGTGTGTGTGTGTAGAGCGATTCAGACTAAACTACTGGACCGATCTTTATGAAATTGGACATGAGAGTTCCTGGGTATGAAATCCCCATATGTTTTTTTCATTTTTTTGATAAATGTCTTTGATGACGTCATATCCGGCTTTTCGTGAAAGTTGAGGCGGCACTGTCACGCCCTCATTTTTCAACCAAATTGGTTGAAATTTTGGTCAAGTAATCTTCGACGAAGCCCGGACTTCGGTATTGCATTTCAGCTTGGTGGCTTAAAAATTAATTAATGACTTTGGTCATTAAAAATCGAAAAATTGTAAAAAAAAAAAAAAAAAATTATAAAACGATCCAAATTTATAAAACGATCCAAATTTACGTTCATCTTATTCTCCATCATTTTCTGATTCCAAAAACATATAAATATGTTATATTTGGATTAAAAACAAGCTCTGAAAATTAAATATATAAAAATTATTATCAAAATTAAATTGTCGAAGTCAATTTAAAAACACTTTCATCTTATTCCTTGTCGGTTCCTCATTCCAAAAACATATAGATATGATATGTTTGGATTAAAAACACGCTCAGAAAGTTAAAACAAAGATAGGTACAGAAAAGCGTGCTATCCTTCTTAGCGCAACTACTACCCCGCTCTTCTTGTCAATTTCACTGCCTTTGCCATGAGCGGTGGACTGACGATGCTACGAGTATACGGTCTTGCTGAAAAATGGCATTGCGTTCAGTTTCATTCTGTGAGTTCGACAGCTACTTGACTAAATGTTGTATTTTCGCCTTACGCGACTTGTTTTGTCTTCATTTTTAATCTTCGGTAAACTGGTCGACAGCTTGTATAGACATTCACAGTGAAAACTTCAATAGTTAGAGTGTTGGTAGAGCTTTTGGAAGACGAGGAAACTTATGAATGTAGCTAGGGCAGGGTTAGACGCGACGTCACGTGACTGTGTTGAACGGAGCCGTCACTTTTTAAGTTGCAATTTGATGATGCTCTTTAACCTGGGGAACGGGGCAAAAGGGGTAAAAAAAATGGTTACAGAAATGATATCGAATGGAAATGGTAAAGTGAATGTAGATCTAACAATTGCATCATGTTATACCTATGTACGCCTCTGCATAATGGAGAATTTTCAAGTTGAACAAGAAGAGCAAACGCTCGATCGAGTCACTTTCGCAGTTCTGAATATTATATGAGGCATCAGATGGACAGGAAGAAATTGCTATTCACAACACAATGAGTCACGTTCACATAAAATTTGAGCCCGGTCACTTTTATAGTTTCCGAGAAAAGCCCAACGTTAAGTTGTGTGTTGCCGAACAGAAAAGGCTAGTTATCTCCCTTGTTTTTCTGATAACGTTCGTAAAAGGCTACAGATGTAAATACTTTGATGTAAAGAATAATCCTACAAAGTTTCAATCACATCCGATGAACTTTGTCAAAGATATAAAATGTCTAATTTTTCCTTTGACGCTGACCTGTGACCTTGAAAAAGGTCAAAGGTCAACGAAACCATCGTTAAAGTGTAGAGGTCATTGGAGGTCACGACTAAACAAAATATGAGCCCGATCGCTTTGATAGTTTCCGAGAAAAGTCCAACGTTAAGGTGGTGTCTACGGCCGGACGGCCGGCCGGACGGCCGGCCGGACAGACTAACACTGACCGATTACATAGAGTCACTTTTTCTCAAGTGACTCAAAAACGGTAGAATTTAATGTGCCCTCACTGGCCAGCCATAGCTTGGGTGATTTGTTTACCATGGGAGACAACTACAACTTCGTTTTGCGCGAGCATTTGAAGCAGAACTCTGCACGTCAACAAATCTTTGGTAAGTAAAGTATTTCGTCTTTTTTGTGCGATTTATAGTTTGAATTAAAAAGTTGCCACTAAACACTTGCAATATCAATGAATATTTCCGAGGTTTTACTTTGTTATAGGACAAATAAACGATCGGAAGCGATTGGAAGCGATCGATTTGATACTGCAGCAGACGATGCTTTGCCAGTCTGTAATACGCTGCAGTGTTCGCTCGAATATATGTTTTTAATTCCTTTTTTGTCTTTTTCTTTATAAAAATGATCTAGTTGACTACTTTTCTTGGAATGCGCAAGAGGATGATAATCAGCAGTAGCTAAATATCTGTATTTTACTGTAAATAGGACCGAATTGTTTAAGCCGACCTTCACCTTCACGCCGGCGCTAATGTTTTTTTTAGGTCACAAGTATGGCTCGCGAAACAGATCTAAAGCTGCTGAGACAGTGTTGTGTATAAAATAGATTCACCGGAAAAAAGACATTATTGTACTTCTCATGATCAAACAATGAGGTAATTTAGCTACATGTATATTCTAACGTTGCCTTGTTGAGAACTGGGCGTGCGAGTCTGTGTGCGTGTGCGTTTGTGTGCGTTTGTGTGTGTGACGGTGCGTGCGTGTATGCAGTGTGAGTGTGAGTGTGTGTGTGTGTGTGTGTGTGTGTGTGTGTGATTCCCTGCCAGATTAAATGTCTAAAGTGATATAACACAGAATGACTCATACTCAGTTTAATTTATTTTGCAGCTTTTGTTCCAATTACAAACCATGGCGCTGTGTGTTTTGTGTGGTGATCCGCTCAACCTTGGAGAGAAGACTGTTGTGCCAACAGACAGAGGAAGAGATCTATACCATAAACAAGGCTAGTCTGGAACGTGGTGATGCCGTTTGTCTATCAGAAGGTGAAGCAGTGCACGAGGTTTGTCGTCGCAATTACACGAATGCACGTAACATTCAGAGCGTTTTGAAGAAGAAAGCAGAAAAATAGAACGCTTTATCAAATCAGTCTAGCACAGAATTTGTGCTCACAGTAATAATGTTTTGACTTTGCTAAATGTTGCCTTTTTTGCGGCAAGGAAGCAAACCTTGACTCGCGCTCTCGTCCCAAAGTGTATCCAGTTAGGACACTTGACTTTGAACGCACAATTTTTCAAGTTTGTTCGCAGCGCTGTGATGAATGGGCAGACATTGTACGAAGCAGACTGGAGTTTGTATCAGATTTGCCAGCTGCTGATGCAGTCTACCATCAAAACTGTAGTCTTTGCTTTCGGAGCAGGAAAAGACCACTACAGTTTACTCAGTCGCATCAAGTCAACAAACAGGTGAAACTTGGTCGACCGAAAAATGAGAGGAAAGCTGAAGCGTTGGAGAAAGTTGCTACCTACCTGGTTCAAAATGAAAACGAACAGATAACAGTGAACGACCTGATTATCAAAATGAAGGAGTTTACAGATGATGCTTATAGCCACCCGACGATGAAACAAGAACTTCAAAATTATTTTGGTGAGCAGCTCATCGTCACGGAAGTCAACGGCAAGTCAAATGTCGTAACATTCAGGAAGACAGCCTCTTCAAGTCTTCATAACTTTTATGCAAAAAAGGTCAAAGATGAGGATGCACAGAAAGAGCTGATTCTCAAAACCGCTGCAGAACTGCTAACGAATGACATAAGAGCAGTGCCGACATCCCGTGCAATGTACCCCAGTGATGATGACATTTCATCGCGTGGCGCCAAATTAGAGTTTGTTCCAAAGTCCTTACAGATTCTTCTTGAAAACATCTTCAGTGGAAAGGAAACCAGCGTGAAAGTCTCATCGATTGGACAGGCAATTATGCAGGCATCTCGCCCACGATTGTTGCTGTGTCCCCTGCAGATCGGACTAGCTGTGCAAATGCATCACTGTTTTGATTCAAAGTTTCTCATTGACACATTGTATTCTCTGGGATTCTGTTCATCGTACAAGGAGGTTCTGACCTATGAAATGAATGCTGCCGTTTCAGAAAACAACGTTGCGTTTCAAGTTGATGGCCATTTTACCCAATATATCGCAGACAACCTCGACCACAACACAGCAACACTTGACGGGTGCAACACATTTCATGGAATGGGAATGATCGCCACTGTCACTCCGACCATCGGGAAAACAGACAGGATCAGAAGAAGAACTGACGTCAAGCCAGAAGAAATAGTGAAAAGAGCTAAAGTTGACATTCAGTACTACAACAGACAAGCGTGTGATGGCCTGCTGAAGCTGAAATTTGAACATCTTGAAAACGTGTTTGTAGAAGATGTAACATCAAAGGTGGATCTGCTGTGGAAAGCTTGCTGGCTGTTGCAACCCGACAGACCATCTTGGTCTGGTTTCATGCAAGCCATCCACAAGGGCAGATATCCAGGACAGTCATCCATAATATTTATGCCGATGATCGACATGAATCCCAGTGACACCTCGTGCATATTTTCTACCCTGCATTTCATCAGTGCTCAGGCAAAGCGCAGCAACACGACACCTGTGTTGACATTTGACCAACCCTTATAGTGGAAAGCTCTTGGCATCATCTCCAGTGAGCCAGATGGCAGCGACCTTAAAGCCTGGCCATTGTCCTTCGCCTTGGACCCTTCCATCTGGAAATGAGTTTCCTGGCGTGTATTGGCCATCTGATGGAAGAAACGGGTCTTCATGAAGTGCTGTCTACTGTGTACGCACCAAACGCAGCGAGCAACATGCTTCAAGGGAAAGCTGTGCTGCGTGCCGTTCGAGGACACATACTTGTTGACGCAGCACTAATTATGCTGTTGCTGTCTGACATATTCCGTGTGCCACTGCCACTGCCCGAAAGTGACACAGAAAAGAATAGAGATAAAAACACGCAAGATGAGCAGACAGAAACACTTTCGACCCCTTACGAGTCTGAACTCAATGTGAACCAAGTTGACGCACTGAGCATCAATAAGGACACTGCTGTGCAGCTTCACGGTGTTCTAGAGTTAGAAGCAGCCTCGATGAAGGAACTCAGAAACAACCTACAGTTGCAAACACTTGCTGAAGTGTTCCTCCAAGACAATGCGACCTTAGAGGATATCCTATCAGCAGGTGAAAAGGCGTTAGTGCTGCTCTACAACGGTAGTTCCAGAGAGGGTCTCGATGAACTTCGCTACCGACTCTTCTGTTCAAAGGTAGCTGTTGGAACAACGTTTGTGCAAATTCACACTCTGCCACCCACCTCAGCAGCTGCCCGATTCCACAGCATGCGAGTGTACTTGCAAGTACAAGAATGGATGGGACTCAAAGTGGCCATGGATCCCACGGACTACGGCTGGAAACTTGAGCATGGCATCCTTGTTCCAGTGACAACAGATCTGCCGGCAGCACCAGCCGATGTGTTAAAGGTGATTCGCTGCACATGCAAAAGTGGTTGTGACACAAAGCGGTGTAGTTGCAGGAAACACGGACTAGAGTGCACATCTGGA
>NC_090245.1:86251447-86253947 GCF_037325665.1 Littorina saxatilis
TGCAGCAAGTTTTTTTGAAAAAGCCAAACGTAGATCGTAGTGCGGCGAATGTTTTCAGACTAACAGTCGAACAGAAAAAGGAACATGCAGGAAGTTGTCTTGAGAAAGCGAAACGTCCAGCGTATAGTTTCTCGTGCGACGAATGTTTTAACACAGACGTGAACAGAAATGGGTTGTAAGAAAATCGTAGCGAAGATACTGTTCCTATATATGTGAAAACGTGTAGTTTGACATCATTGCTTCATCGTTAAGAGAAATCCGCAACGACGCGAGTGTGTATGTGTGAAAAAGTGTTGATTGCAACAGCTTCTTCATCCTAACAGCAGCGACGAACTTTACCAATGATAAGAACAAACGCAAAGACCTTATTTGGAGGAATCGATGATATGCCCTTAGGATTGACAGAGACGTGCAGTTTATTGCACTAACAATATACGTATGCTGTGCGACTGTTGAGAGAAATGTTTCATTGCATTAGAAGTGTGATGTACCTCCGTGCCCGAGTTTCTGTTGCTAGCTTGTTATGTCGATACGGCTCATCACGTGATACAGTTACCTGAAAAATCTGTTGTTTGTTAAGCGTGTGGATATGAAGCTACCAAACTTTATCGTTAACTTCAGTGTGATATTAATATTATTTACCAAAATATATAAGAAATTTGCTTTGAACTGGGGTTACCATCACGTTTAATGTTGAGTCTACATTGAAAGGAATTTCCTGGACAAGACTAAGGTCTTATATTATAATTTGGTGAAGTTGTCTTCGCGAAGTCTACTTAAGGACAGTACAGCCTTAACGTCGTTGACGAATAGAAGTTTCCCTACTTTTGAGGCTTCATAAAGGTAGATTCCTTCTCGCGAAAACCATCAGTCTCACCACCATAGATCTGGCCAGGCTCTGATAGGGTTAGAACATCCGTCCACTTACACTCATACCAAAAATCAAAGGCCTATCAGCTTTCTGTGCAAAGCAGGATTTTTTGATGAATTAATTTTGTAAGTAACACCTTTGTCTATCCGCACAATTGTTTTCAATTTAATTCAGTTCAATTCAACTCAATTCAATTTAACTCAGTTCAATTCAACTCAATTCAATTTAATTCAGTGCAATTCAATTCAACTCAATTCAATTTAGTTCAGTTCAATTCAACTCAATTCAATTTAGTTCAGTTCAATTCAACTCAATTCAATTTAATTCAGTTCAATTCAACTCAATTCAATTTAATTCAATTCCCATTCAACTCAATTCCATTTAATTCAGTTCAATTCAACTCAATTCAATTTAATTCAATTTAATTCAATTCAATTCAATTCAATTCAATTCAATTCAATTCAATTCAATTCAATTCAATTCAATTCAATAAAACTTTATTATCTGAATGCAACAAACACACATTTTTCTTTTGGCTCGTGTACGAAATAACATCACATAAAAACACACTCTCAGAACATATAGACACATAAAAGTACACATCAATACACACATAACACCACACCTCCAAGCGGAAGAATGCTCTTTATCTTTGCAAAAGCGTGTACAGATCGGTGTTGGTGAATCCAGAAGGTTCAATCGCGAAGTATCTTGTCTGAAAAGCACACTCCTTCTTGTGAATAGAGTTCGGCTCACCGGCACGGTTGGCCTAGTGGTAAGGCGTCCGCCCCGTGATCGGGAGGTCGTGGGTTCGAACCCCGGCCGGGTCATACCTAAGACTTTAAAATTGGCAATCTAGTGGCTGCTCCGCCTGGCGTCTGGCATTATGGGGTTAGTGCTAGGACTGGTTGGTCCGGTGTCAGAATAATGTGACTGGGTGAGACACGAAGCCTGTGCTGCGACTTCTGTCTTGTGTGTGGCGCACGTTATATGTCAAAGCAGCACCGCCCTGATATGGCCCTTCGTGGTCGGCTGGGCGTTAAGCAAACAAACAAATTCAACAAACTCAAATCAGACCAGGCTTGTACACGGGATAAGACCATCCCTCCACTTGGACACGTACCATAAACCCATCCCCTGATTGCTTGATGTGTTGAGTTGTCATTTTTTGATGAATCAATTTTTTTTTAAATTCAATCACTTTTTTTGTTAGGAAATTAATTCATCAAAAAGTGTCCACTGTCCACATGGAGCACCCAGGCTGACTAGTTTGGTATGTGACCAAGTGGAGGGATGGTCCTATCCCATGTAAAAGCATTGCCAGATCTGAGACGGTGAACCGAACTGTTAGCACGACTAGGAGTGTGTCTTTTAACGACTGTGCTGGAGCAGCAACAGTGGAAATAACTGGCATCGAGTATATAATTTGTCCGAGTGTTTAAATTGAAATTGTCCTGGGCGTGCCTGCTTTAAGCGCGTGCACACTTAATTGTTCAAAAATTTGGAGAGAAAACAATATTCATAGAAACTAACGCACTCCTACTCTTTGCAAATGCTAAAAACAATCCGAAGCAGACTAGCTAGCCGTGCAAAACATTGATCTGCAATGCAAATGGCAAGAACAGGAAA